>NW_026623264.1:1407901-1455152 GCF_030028575.1 Malurus melanocephalus
TATTTCATAATACAAGGGGAAAAACCAGCAAAGGAAATATTGAACTGGGTATCCCCTACTTAACACTGTCAAGAACATTTGTATTTGAAATGGAGATTACTGAGAAGGATAAGGAGAAAGAAGTGACAAACCCCATTTAGGGTTGAGATTTTAAGGAAGCTTCCACGTCACAGTATCCCTGCAACCTCTAATACATCACAATCACTTAATATCTGCGCTATATGTAAATTTATACAGATGAATCACCTTTATAAATACATAGCCTGAAGTATCTCAGCATTCTTTAGAGTCAAAGTGGTGGGTAGATAAGAAAAATCAGACTAGCCAAGACCTCAGATTCTACAGCTGTGAGGAGGGCTAGATGAAAGTATCCAATAAATACAAAGAATATGCAAAACAATGCCTAAGGTGCAATGGCAGAGAACCAATATGGAAGGCAACATAAAGGGAAATACTTCCAAGCAGATGTCTCCTTTTAACCGGCCACTTTACTGTGGTCTAAAAGTACAGTCTTCTAAACCAAATGTATTGGCATGTAGAAGCAATTGTTCTTTGAACAATTTTCTGAAAAAACTCTTGGGAATAGCACTGCTTCCCTTCTCCATCACAATTTGATTTCCRGTAACATTTCCCCAATCTTTTCAACTGGACATAACTTCAGCTGTAAAACTGCCCTTTATCCAAAAATGCAGTAGAGAACCAAACCTATCCTTGAGTCTGCTATCCCCTGTGCAGGAACCCTCTTGCCTCCATTGTCAGCACTAGAAAGTCTGCCTATTCTAAACAGTTAAAAGCTCTTTTGGCTTTAGCTGGATACAAATTTGACCTAATATCTGGACTTGAATTAAAGGCCAAGCACTTGAGATTTATGCTAATGTCACAGATCTCATTTCTAGGTAATTTTAAGCATGCTCCACAGAAGACTATTCCTTACAYTCTTTCTGAGGCCAAAACTTACAGGGAAACCCAATTATGAAARTAGCATATGTCAGCAAGTACATGCATAGCAGTTCTACAAAASCTGTGATGGCTGCCTACTGATTTCTGAGTACGTTTGARAAWGTTCACATTGAAGTGYAAAGGCCTGTTCTTGCAACATGCCYGTTCTTGCTCTCTGGATGATTTGTATCTCTATCYACCTATATCTATATTCAAGATAAGCTATATTGCATAGACACATATATAGCACATACCTAAATTAATARAATAAATAATGTAAAYAGTAAGCAGAGAACACAACTTTTTGATGACAAGTAGGACCTGCAACAAATTCTAGGAAACATACTAAAGGACAAATCAGTTTATTTTAAAGCACACTGTTGGCATGTCAATTAGAAAACAAATGGCTACAAGCAGTAGTAATCACTTGGAAGTGATCATCTCTAACCCTGCAGTAACTTCACCACAACTTTGATGCCATGAAATTCTAATTTGCTTACTTCTAAACCCAATTTGATTACTTCAAAACGTCTTTATCTCACCTCTGACTATTCTTTCTAGTCTTCTTATATTCATTCTTTATTTCAAAAATGTTTACTATTTTGAAAACTACATTTGCACCTCTCAGAGGAAGCTGGGTATTCACACTTGAAACCAATTCCTTGGAGAAACCAAAGTTCCATTATTATCTCACACTCATACACATAAAATTATATTAGATTTCATACAATGAATCCTTCTTTTTAAGTTAGAGCTCTGAAGGTATGACTTTTATTCTCAGGGGAAAAAGGAACAGCCAAGATATCTATAACCTTACAGTCTGCATGCTGTGCATGTCATGTAGCAATAAATAATTCATATTTTGACCTTATGGGATACCTTTAACTCATGGATTTCAAAGAGCTTTTGCAAAGGTGGATATATGTTTTATTATCGGAAGTTTATAGATCTCAGGATGAACAGAGACATAAAATTACCTATTCAAGGTCATTTAGTACACCAGGTGTATTTATGTGGGTACTACCAGGCACTCTGCCTTTTGGATTCAGGTTGTGACTTACAGCGACACTATAAGAGTCAGGTACTGCCTTAAACCTCAATTAAACCCGCGAGAAAGCATGACGGATGTTAGCTCTGTAAAAATACAGAAAATCTAAACATATKCCTGGGTGAGAAAGGAGAACAAATTACTAACTATAGATATGTGGTAGCAGGACACCACAGGAATGCTCCAGAACAATCCYGTGGAAGCATTCTGGAAAGGGCACTGGATTCACAGGCAGAGCCACCAGGATCTGCTAAAGACGGATGAAAACAAAGCAGTCTTCCACAAGATGCTCCTGAAGACCATACTAGATACCAGAATGAACCTGAAGAAAGTAGTAGCAGTTCTAGTATACTACTATAAAAATTGCASAGAGAGGTGAACAGTAGAAAATAATACATTTTAGAAAGACTGATTCTATTTCCAGCAACTTTCCTAGAAGATACACTATCAGGACTCAAGGTATGTAAACCAGAACTAACCACATTAACTGTTCTAGGAAATACTCCCTTTTTTTATATGCTAAAAAAATGGTGCTACCCCTGGTGTTAATTAACTTTAACTTCTGAAAAAAATACGTTTTATTTAAAGTATATATGTAAAAAGCTTTGTATAGAAAACTGTTTAGTCACAAATTCAAACCAATACGTAARTATGTATGAGAACATTTGTGAGAATGCAGCAGTGGGAAGACAGTTTGTTAGTTAACACCACGGCAATAATGCTTTGGATTAAATACTTAAGCCTCGCAATTCTCTGAACTGCCTTACCTAACTTAAGCACAGGGCTCCATTCATGGCCTTAACTGCAAAGATTATGAGCAAATGCTTTCTTGAAGTAAGCTCAGAACATTCTTTACTTTTCAGGATGGAATCTTTATGCTGTCTCACACTGCTAAGAACTTAGAAGCATACAACATGTATAAATTATCTGTTCAGCTGCCCTCTGAAGTGCAGCAATAGTAGGACCCAAGGTCTTATGTGTTAGCCAAGAAAGATAAAAAAAAGCAATAAGCCTTGGGTTGTTTCTTTGTTTTGCTTGTGTTTGTTTCTTTTTCCCTAAAGAAAGAAGGTACTATAATCTGCCACAGAGGGAGCTTACTCTGTTCTAATAACATGAATGTTTAAACAAACCAAAGATTTATATTTTACAGGGGGAAAAAATTATCACCAGTGTTATCACCACTGGCTTAGAACAATTGGCAGCAAAACACTGTTTCATAAAAGGTCAGCACTTCAAAGCTAGATTTAACTAACACCACCATCRAAATGTTTCCTTTACAGAAAATTAGGTTTTAAAAAGAAAAAACAAATCCCCAAAAAATACATACTCCTCTGATGTATGTACTAAAAYGAGGTAAACCCAAAACCTAGTTACTACAAAATCAAAGTATCATCATGGGGAGAAAAAAACTCATCCTTACTTGTCTGTGATCAGAATGAAATGGAGTTTAAAGAAATGCAGCATGAACTAAGAAAAGACAGATTTGCCAGAATTTTCCTGGGATTAATTAAAGGGGAATCATTTTAAATCCTTCTCTTCTTCCCAAGCCTCTACAAGCTGAATTTACTCCATTTAGGTAACAAATGGAAAGTAGGCATGTGCTCTTTTCCAATCAGGAAAGCAATCTGATTAAGAGAAGAGAACTTTTCAAGCTTTCAAAATACAAAACCACTTGTTCAGAAGACCAAACAAAATACATTCCACAATTCCTCGGTGTAAGTGAAGCCCTTCAGACAGTGAAACAAAATGTGCCCCTCATGAATAATTTCCTGCAAAGATTTACAAGAAAACCTCAAAAGTCTTATGTTCATGCCCAACTTCAAAAATATTTGATGGAATGGAGAGATAGGCAAAGCTTCTTGTTGGAGCTGAGTCTCTGATTCCCCTACCCTACAGGTGGTGTGTAAATAGGAGTATCAGCATTGAGGACTGGACACAAGCCCTCGTGCAAAGGGTGAGGGACAATTACCACACATAGGGCACGTGTTTCATCACAATTCACCCCATACCTTCTCCGTATTTAAGCTCCTTACCTTTTTTTCACTGCTACTTTCACCACCTCTGCTTAAGCAGAAATTATTATAAGCTTATTAGCTGTAAGTGGTCACGTCTACAAACATGGGAAGGGTTGGTGCTTGGTGCCAATCAGCTTTCACTAATCTGCACCCTACCAGTGATCCCACTGCTCCTCAGGATTGACTGTCAGGAGGTCAAAACCGTTCCCTGAGCCAACAGGGGCACAAATGTCATGCTCCTGTCTCCCTCTCTTCTGTTGAAGGTATGTACTGACCCAACTCCCATGTCTTAGGGAAAATGATTGTGTCTAGTTGTTTTTTTTTACTTTGAAGGTATATGTTAAGTCACAGACATTGTGCAAAGGCAGTATCCTTCACAGCTTGGGTGGGAAGWAGAGAAAATCTGAGAAGATCACACACCTCAGGAGATTTGCAGAAGTCCTCCCTCATTTATAAATGAAGAGAATCAAATTCAATGCTTGCTTGTAACAAATATTTCAYCTTGATTTTGATACTTTTTGTGGGGGAAAAGATCTAAATCTGAACTCTGTCTACACTTCCACTAGAAACSTAAATGTATCAAGAAAAAATGTTCTTTTAGTTAGATCTATATGGGCAAATTACTRCTTTTATCCTCCAATTACACAGCCAGCACTTACCTTGGCAAGCAGCATGAAAATAGCTGTGTTATACTACATACTATGACTATATTCTGTGTATTACTTTATTTGCAATGATTATACARTGGTTTATTGACAACTTAAACACTTCCCAATATTCAAAATACTCTTGTGACAATAGTTCACTTACAGAAACCTAAATATTGCTGGCATGGTGGTGATGATGCCCTCCTGYCACACTAATTTCAAGCCCAAGTTAAACCAGGTAAGTACTGACACAGGCGAGCAATGCCTTGATACAGGACAACAAGGAAAGATTCCACCAGGTTTGGAAAATTGTCTTCTGGAGGTAGAAAAAGCTCCCCATTTTACCTGAATCTGTATGCAAGGTGGGGATGTAAGGAATGACAGCTTTTGTCAGTTACTCTTTCAGAGCACCTACAAAGGCTCTAAATTAGGTATTTAGATAACACTAAAAGGAAACTGAGCTTACCCTTATTGCACACAGGCGTTTCACCTACTTACCGAAGGGTAGATAAGAACTTTTTGTGCCACTCATAATGGAAACCTTCGTACTTAGCTTTGAGCAATACTAGAAGAGTCATTTTAACTATTTGATTTCCAGCAATAATTACGAAATATGATCATCTCCCCTATTGACACGAAATAATGATCAGAATTAAAAGAAGAATATGCAGGCATTATAAAGCACAGGTCACTGTTACAGGTTTAATATACCCCCAGTTTGGCTGATGTGTTAATGCATTTTACATTTTAAAGCAGCATACAGGGTACTCATCAAGTAACTATAATTGTTGAGGATATTTCAGGTACTGGAATACAAAACTAGTTATTTACATAATAGCTGTGAAAAGTGCACATCCTCCAATTAGATTTCTATTTTAATCAGTGACACTGTRGGAATAATCCCATAATATTTCAATAATATTTCAATAATAACATTTTAGTAATAACATTTGAATAGCTTTTTGTACTTCAGAAAGAACAAGAATATAACTAGACAAAACTCAAGAATATTCTGGTTCTGAAAATCACTTTCTTTCGCAAGCATGAAACCCACCTCTTTAGTTCATTTCCTTTYCTACTCCATATATTAAGGATAATCTTTTTTCTATGCAGTTGTTTTTGGTTTCTGCATTTCACAAGTACAACAAATTCAGAATACCTCTATGAAGCTGGAACTTATAAGGCAGAAAGCTGATAATTACTGCCCCTACTTCCAGGCAAAACAGCTGTCAGGCAAACAAGCCCAGATACATTAAAGTCAGGAACGCAACAGACAACCACCTCACACTGAAAAATTATGCTACTACCTTTAGATTAAGGTTACTCAATTATATTTTAATGAGGTCAGTGGGGTAACTGTGCACTATCTCTGGCAGAGGCCACTGTCACAGCCCCAGCCCAGCCTCTGTAAGGGAGCACAGGGCMGCACTGTGGCCATGAGCCCCCTCTGAGAGCTGGGACATAACAGGTCCAGGCAAATTTTGAGTGCAACCCCAACCTGGTGATCTGTAGGCTGTCACCCCAAAAGAAGGGAATGCACCAGTGGGGTTTTTATCTGATTTAAAGTTTGTTTTGGCGGTGGATTTTTTTCCGTGGAAGCAGGTTAAAAAACTAGAGAAGRAATGAATCTATGACACTGTGTGCTGTTTGGCATTTGAGGAGAGTAGTTTTCATTTCACTGTATTTTAACAACCAGAAAGTTTCAAAATCTTGTGTGACCAGATTAGACTCATGTAGTAGCAGTCACTGAGCCACTTAAATGCCTGAAAGCTTGGAGCAGCTCTTTGCTGCAGGTACAGGCATGGCTAAAATGAACACAATTCATCTCCAAAAAGAAATGGAATTACAGCCAGCAGTCTATGTACAGTGCAAGCTTCAGCATGATTTAAAAGGAAAAAAAAGGCAAACCCGACCAACCACGCTTTATCAGTATTTGAAAATTCTCCCTCCAAAGAGCATTTTCCAGTATCTTATTCAGCTTACTACCATATGTTTGCAATTTCTACTCTCCGTAGAAGTCATTCTGAAAAACCAAAGGAAAATTTTTGTGAACCACAAATATAATAAAATAACCCCCTCCATGAAATGGTCTAAAAAGCTTGGATTGCTTCTGCTCCACCTCCCCACATCTGGCACTCGCATCAGATTACAGGCCAGAAGGCAATGCAAAGACAAGGAAAGGGAGATAGTGGCTGGATCACAACTAGAAGGGAGCGTGCCTTCTTTAACTCAGACTCCTTTCCCAAATACCGATGCGTCAAAGCACAATAGAAAAAAAAAAAAAAAAACAACTGTGGGAGAAGTCTGCGCATGCACATACACAAGACACACAAACACCCGAAAGGCAGTGAATTACACAAAATATGCTCGGATGACTTCAGAACTATCACTCTGTGCCAAAAGTGCAACCGGGCTTCTGATTTCGTAACTGACAAAATTTACAGGAAAACGGCAATCGTTGGTTTCTAATTCACAACACTTTCACTTCTTCTAATTTGCCACCTATTTCAYATGCACAAACAAAATCAAAAGCCACTCAAATGTCTAAATGCCACAGTATTGTCAAATAAGCATTTTACTGACCGGTCTTTCAGAACTTTAAATTTTGCAAGCTTAAAACTCAATCAGGAAGATGCATGAATCTACACAAGAATCCAAGAAGCTGGTTGGAAATGTTGTTTCCCAGACCCCTCTCTGGAACCATATTCTCCTCATCCCTTCAAGCCCACATCAGCAGCACAACAGCATAAAAACTTTCACCGGGTCTTTCAAGCTTAGCAATGTRTCTACTGCAGCCTGAATTATTGAAATTATTCAGCCTGTTCAAATGATTTTTTTGTTCCAAATGGACTTGGCACGCTGATCAGGAACTCGTCAAGTCAAACACCAGCAACAAAAGTGGAATTCTTCTTGCTAAGCTAATTGATGGCCCTACAAAAACAAAACGCAACTGCATATTCAAAACTTTCAAAGACGCACTGTATTAGAGTTGCAGAGCACATTCCCCTCAGTGCCTGCTGTAATATGATCGTAATTGCTGTGAAAGGGCGAGAGACCGACTATACRTTAAATCCTGCCATCTGTAGGTGCTTTACACAGTTCCATTTGCTGCTGCCGGGTCAAAAGTTTACCCTATTTTCGCTTGTTCGTAACCAATCACACAAGTCTCTGCTATGCGTAATCTTTGACCTACTCTCAAAGCAATTTTTGTACATATAGTCATATGATTACACTGAAAAAACCCACACATTTTATTAAGAATACACTTCTTGTTGGTTAGCTTTATAATTGTTATTATTTCCATATTCAGCAAGCGTACTGTACCGACCTTGTTCTTCCCAGTTAACTCCCTTGGAGCACAACCATAGAGCCATGAATTCTCCAGCATTTCTGGCTCGTTGCAATCCAGAACCACATGCAAAACARAGCTGGAAAGCATTCACAGTATCTGTCATTTTAAAAGTAAGGAGAAAGGACTGCTCAATTTCTGCCAATAGGGAGAGAAGACGCTCTGTAAACGTTTAAATTAATGTTCACAGTGAAAGTAAAGAATGTATCTGAAAATTAGGATTGTCATAAGAATATCCCTATACATTTTATCTTAAGAATTAAATATGCAAAAATACACTGCACGGAAACATTTATGCTACTGATATTATTAATATTAAATATCAACGGAACAAGTAGTTCCATGAACAACAGAATTAATTAAGCCTCATCTCCCACAGATTTATACCTCCTGGTTGGTTGACTTTCGTGTCTAGAAAGGTGAAAGCTTTGAAGAAAACTTTTCCCACAGCTGGGACATTTGTTTAAAGCTTCACTTTTCCCATCACTAGGATTCCCAGACAACTAATAAGATTATTTCATGCTGCAACCTTTTCCTCTGTCAGGGCACCTTTAGGTCGTTCCACCAATACTCAGCTACTTATTTTCATCAAACTTGTGGGATCTGAATTTCGAGCTCTCCACTGTGCCAAAAAATGTGATCAAAATCAGCAAYAGGTTCAAAACATAATGAGCGATGTTGAAGGGATATGGGTGCATCTACACAAGTACACGGTGTGACCTCATGAGCCTTGTTTCTTTAGAAAAAGAGGCTAAAAATAAAGAACACTTGACCTTCTTACTGTTTCACAGAAAGCTAACTTATAAGGACCCAACTGAGCAGCTGGCTATACTACCTGATCACCTAAAGTAATACCACAATATTTAAATCCATCTTGTACATTTTACTAGACAGTTTTTAAAGAGAAACAGACACAGGCCCCATTGAACTTGTAATAGGAGATACACTTTTCCACAGATATGTATTTTACTGTAATCTAAGAACTGWGATAGATTTGTGATATTTAAAATTATTTTTTATCTAGCATTTATACAAGTGTGTTCAGCCTTCAGGAATATAAACACAAGTCAGCACTTGCATGAATAGTTGCATTGCTCCRTTTCACATTTGACTCTTAGTTGCTAAACCCTTTGTAAATGTAACAAGAGTACATAAGCCAGCCTTTGCCACTGCAATCAGTTAAGTAATATAAACCAGAGAATAATCAATCAAATAACAGCATTAAGCCACTTCCAAGCAGGTAATAGAATATGCTCACATACAAAATTCTAATAGTTATGAAGACAAGTATTTTACTAAGAGACAATAAAAATTACCCAAATAAATACATCAATTTTTACATCAAGATTTTAAAGCAAATGYAGTCTACCATCCCACCTCTTTGGTACAGCAAAGACCATAGGACTTTACTTAGCAGRTCTTACAGCAAAGATCAAGACCTTAGGTCTGCAAGCACATCTCTTTAGAATGCTATACATGAAGTCATATATTACTTCCATAAACTGATCAGTCTTAGTGAAATGTTTGGAAAACAGAAAAAGCTACTGTTAACGTTTCATTTCTTGTAGAGAAATAACTAAAAACCAAAGTAAAACAGAAGTCAGTATTTTAAAGGAATKAAAGAAATTTATCTAACTGGGAAACATTTTGGCATATGTCAGATATCAGCTATTATATATTACACAAAATTCTATACAACACAGATATTTATTATATATATGATATACATAAATATAAAAAAAAACCAAACTCTGTGCACATATAGACACAGCATTCAGGCATCTGTTAACAGGAYTGGTATCACCTACGATCCAGGCCAGGAACAAGTGAATAGTCTTTCACCCAGGGGAAAGCAAGATGGATGCTGTTACAGGAAACCTATTCCACTCAGCTTATCAGCAGCAAAATGAACAGTGAGAAAAGCTCAGTATAAAAAAGAAACAAAGGCAACAAAAGTGACTCTTAAGAACACAAAAGGGAAGGCTGAAGGTACCCAAAGGTATCTACAACATGTCTCAACACAYGGAAATTTTTCACCTTGGCAGAAGTGTCTGATCTAGAGCAGAGCTCAAACAACTAGAGCAACAGCTTATCAGGAGATTAAAAGACTGAAGTGAAGTTGAGAATTTGGGAATTCTGACTCAACCCCAAGATGATCCAGTAGCATGGAAATGCTATAAAGCCACTCAGTATTTCATGTMAGTTAGTCCATCTCTTCTAATTTTCCTACAATGCAGAAAGTTATTTTAGAAGGTTTGCAACTAAGCAGGAATAKATATTACTCTTTGTATTACTGGGGCAATTGGGAGAGTTCAACACCAATCTTGGTCATGTGGTTAGTTGACTCATGCAGGCCTCATTGATAAAGAGAAACAGTCTGTAGCCAGCAAAGRGATCTTTCATGCCAGAACCAGAAAGCACAGGAACCTGAGGAGGCTCAGGAGAATTTACAAGTACCAGGATTTTATGTAGGTCCACAGAGCAATGACATGAGCACATCTGTGACACAGAACGTTTTCCTTCCAGTTTTATTTAAGAACAACGATTCTGCTATACAATTAGAGACCAAGCCAATTGCAGTAACTCCTTACAACAATGCATATATTTCAGTTTGGCTGTATTAGAATTAAGTGATCCAGATTATTTGTATAAATTCATATATACACAAAAGTAACAAATTTCTTCTACCATCACCTGAGTGAGTTACAGTAAGTTGAGATCTCAAAGATGCAACCCAATTTGTACACGATTTTTCTATTGTTTCACTTTCACCTGAACTATCTTCATTAGTACAAGAACTTAATGATTTCCAAGGKGTGAAAATTCTTAAAACAATGAATCTGAAAAAATATTAAAGTTAAAATCTGTAAATTATATAAGARTCTAAATCTTAATTTACTATTTAAAACCTTATGATGACAAAAACACCAAACCAAGTGTGGAGACAATTGTTAGAACTGTTTGTTTTGGATGATCTGCAGAGATTAAAAAGGTAATGGATATGTATATTATCGCAGGATAATAAGAATTTTATAGACTACTGCTGCATGACAATGAAGAGTACACCTACAATTTTATACATTTTATTAATATTACTATTGTTATATATATATATATATATGTATATATACACACAGAGCTTTCAATCGTCCCATATTCTTTTTGGGTTTAATAGTTACAGTCTCAAATTAATCTTGCACTTCTCCTAAAAGGCAATATAAAACTATATTATCAAAATCCATTCAAAAATTAGTATTTGACTTCTCAAATGAAAATTAGAAGTTTGAATCTGAATTASTTCATATGCAAATAAGGTGCTTTTTATATGGCATGGGAGCTTGTAATTGATAAGRGCATTTTTAATGAAGTGTTTTAAAGGATGTGGTTTTCTGTTAAAGGAGGTCACTTATTACAAGGAGTTGGCAATTACATTTCAGTGGTTGGATGCAAAACCTCCCACCAGCTAATTCTCACAGACTTCACTTCCTAGTCCTTGAGGTAGTCACCACCCTGGCCAGCCTGCACATGCCACAAGTGGCCATCCTAGAAATATTATCAAGATGTCATCCTGGAAATAAAGCTGGACCACAGGAGAAGGGAGGCTCCTTCACTCCCTCAGAGCCAGCCCTCTGAACTGGATTGTGGCAAGCCTCCAACACAGTCCAGTTGCTGGGCAGCATTTGCTGCAGCAAAGCTGYTCTCCATCTCCTTTGGTAAAAAGCAGAGCAGATGGAAATTTCCTGTAGGCTGGTCTTGGCCCAGAGACCACTGTTTGGACGATATTCCTCCACGAATAAGAGCAATCCATTCATTGCAACAAACTGACTGGCCCTACTGTCCTCTTTTACAACACAGCTCGGTCCAATCCCTTCAGTCAGTGATAAAACACAGCGCAATGTGAGCACATTTCATCACCTGTGCCTGGGTAGGAACTAAGCCATGAAGGAAAATATGGCCATGTCACGCTGAGCAAAGAAACACATGAGTAACTCTGGCAAGCACCTAAGATAAGGCTTTTCTGAATGACTGAAGGTAATGTTATATTGATGTTGTGATAAATTATTACCTACAGACACAGAGTAAGCAGATACAGCAGCACAAACTGTGCAACCATCCTCTTCAGAGTGGCAGCAGTAAGCTCTTCTTTTAATAATACTGGAATAATAGGAAGAAATCCTTTATACAGTTAAAAATGTTATAAACCTGTTGTGTCCTGAGAGTTTCCAAATTTTATTTTAGAAAGAAAGAAACACTTCAATATAGGTAACAACCATGAATTTTTTTTTACGAGATTCAAAGTAGTTTTCAGTTTCTTTGGTCTTCCCTTGTCTGTCCTGCTACATCATAGSTAAAAACACTAGGGAGCTCAAAGCAGAACTCTGTCCTGATTTCTGTTCCCTTTGCAGTCACTGGTGCACATATCTTGTTTGTTACACAGAGGCTGTTAAGACTGCTTTTCWAAACTCCATTCAAACATGAGTCAAGGTTCTGGTCATTTATGTAGCTTTTCTGGTTGTTCCAGTGACAACAAAATGGGTTTGMCAGCTTTCCCTTTAGAAATTAAAACCTTGGGACAGGATGAAACAATCTTTTTAAGGCATAAAGACAAAAGGCAGTCACTATGAATTTATTATATTCCACTATTTATCTGATAAATGAGGAGRAAAGCCAGGAAAGGGAAGGAAAATGTTCTATATTATGTTTAGGACAGAATAATCTTTGTTGAGCTCTGCCTAAAGGTTTCTCACAGGGCTTTGGAAAATGCAGTAGTGCTAGCTACCACATGAAGAAAAGGCACACTCTCAATCACCGTATACAGCCTGTGTTGCAGCTTCATTTTCTGCAGTGCTTCCCTGCAGAAAATCTCCTGGGTGAGCAAACTTTCCCTGGAAAGACTCCTCAATGGCTCTTTCCAGTAAGCAGTGTACATGGGCAATATTCAGTAGGTACTTGCTGCTCAAGTGCATGATATCAGCAGAGACAGAGAGTGTGACAGGCCTTTCCTGGCTCTCCTCAATAGCTCCCCAAGCAGCCTAAAGCATATTTAAACCAACCCRAGAGTGTAAGGGAACAGAAGAAGAACTCTTTCTTATCCTTTTGTTCTCATGCTTTTCTGTCACACTAAGTGTATGAGTAGAGTCAAAGGCAGGATGGGTGAATTAACTCAGAAAAAAGCTGTCCAAAAAAGCTGAGCAATCAGTCCTCAAAAAATTAATGATAAAAGACTTTGAATAAAGCCAATTTGTAATGGAATGTAAGAAGGGAAGTCCCTAAAGAGAAAAACTGTCTACCAGCTCTGCAGCAGGTTTTGCTGCCCCATGCAGTTTACCATGGCGAGAAGCCAACTTGGCAAGRCTCGCTCTTCTCCAAGGAGCCTGGCAGTGTGCCAGCCACACTCACAGGTCTCAGTGCTGCTGCCAAGCTCGAGGGGCAACTGAAGACCCTCTACTGTGAATCTGCAGATCTGGTTATGACTGGGGATATTTGTGTTTTAAAATGTTCTTAAGCAAGTCAAGTTCCCTCTGTGTTTATACAGTGACTGAACAGGCGAAACAGAATACTTAACCCAGCTAGAGAAACGGGCCACAGATTGTTAATTATATGGCTATTTGCACTTTGACTGGAAGAGGAAGTAAGTTGGTTATAACTACTTTGGGCTTTACTCCTGTAACTGCATTGAAACCACATTTATGACAGCTGAAACTATGCAATTTTATATAAATGTAGGTGCTTCCTGTTTTTGAAACAAGTCATGGTCTGCTTGCCTTTACCTCACAGTAACGTCACTGGAATCAGAATGCATTAAACGTGCTCAGTTTTACTGACTTGAAGATTTTGTTTTGCTAACTAGTTTTAAATGTGTAGATAAAATGCATATTTTGGACAACTGCTGCCAAGCATATCTATTTCTAGGACCAMGCTGTACTCCTTAGGCATTAGGAAACATGTTTTTCACGAGTGAGACTGAAATGCTCAGCTACCACTGGGGCGTGCCAAGTCCCTGGTGACGTGCTCGTGGTCACTCTCAGATGAGGAGGCCAGCTGCACTCTGAACTACACACGCAGGCAGATCTATCTTTTTCCATTCAATAAGCAGTACCGCAAGTGATTTGCAATAGCAGCTTTAYTATTTTGCACAGTGTAGTATTCATTCTTCATTGCAGCAAGTATATGTTTAATTTCATAGACACTGAGTGTGGAGAGTAACCACGGCCTTACCAGCATAAATTGAGGAAAATCACAATTTGACTAGAAGATAATTTTSAAAATATTATTTAACAACCCTAATRGGTAGGAGCATGTTTCCCGTCCRTTTCTCTCATTTTGCTTATTTATGTTAATTGGAACTCACAAACCAAACTTCTGCAATGGGTACAATTACGTAAATCAGCACTCTTGCTTTTCCAGTACGGTCATTTTCCTACAAGATTACAGAGGAAGACTGATCATACTGTTCAACCAGAAAGCAAATGGATATCCAGTAATTCCTGATGATAAAATGTGATAATTCTTACCAAACACCCCCCCACCCCTCCAGATAATTTACAGTGTATTCCTCCTACAGTGTATTTACAGTGTATTCCTTTCTTTTAGTTTGGGACATACTGCTTGAGACAAATGCATCCCGATAAAAGCAAGGTATTTGGAGTCAATAACATCACAATTCCTCACAGAGAGAAGGGACAGCATTTCTGCTGCCTCTGTTTTGCTCTCCAAGACCACARTCTCTCATTTCACACCATTAGGTCCCACCCTTTAGCTTTAAGAATTCACAGTGCTAAGTGAACAATTACAGACCTCTTAATCTCACGCTGTAAAATTAAATAAAAATTCAGTTTAAAAGTCCTTGTGCAAAAACCTTCAACTAAAAGAAATACTAAAGCTAAAATTTCAAATTGAATTATACCTGATTGATTGATTGATTGATTGATTGATTGATTGATTGATTTCTCACTATTTAACGTTAAAAGTAAACAGAGTATACCCACAAGCTCAGGTACTTCTTAAAAACACTTCCCTTGGTTGCCTTCTCCTGCTTGAAGACAAGGCATAGTTTTGAAAGCAACTTACAACTGCAAGASGCTGGTCCTGCCATCCATCTCTTCCAGGTTAACAGAGACATTTCTCCAACTCTGCAGGTAGGAAGCTTAAAGAGCTCAAGTGACCCCATCAAAAACACAGCGAGTTGAGTTCTGGCTTGGCTCCCTGAGCCAGCTCAGCCCAGAGTTGTGGCTGCAGCAGCACAGGCAYGGGGGAGAGGGGTAACACCTCAGCACAGAGGGTGTGAGCCACACACTTCTGGAAGCTGTCAGACCAATGCTACTGTAGTGATGCCACGTTTGTGGCATCTCCACAAAAAACTGGCCCTGTGGTCAGGCCCKAACCTCCAAACAAGAGAGGGCACATAAAAAGCCAGCTCATTATGTCCATCCAGAGCTGCCCAGATTAAAGAGACTCACTGAGCTACAAAGTCTTCACTCATCTTCTGACTTTTTGACTGAAGCCTACTGTTTCTACATAGAAGTGCTCAAGTYCAGATTTTTGCAAACTTCTTTCCCAAAGCAATGTGAGCATTTCTAATAAGAAAAAGAAAAAAAGGATTTAATGAAGGCAACCCAGATTAGCAAAATAACACATCACAGTGGAACAATTCTGCTGTAAAGACCATGCAGATGTTAYGATGGAGGCAAAGAAAGCCTTTCTTTAGCTACAGCACAGCTGCTGCATACAACTTCAAAAAGACTTGGCACAGGATTTCAGCCACAAAACTTTCCCTCACTTCATTTCATGAACGTCATCTGTAGCTTCAGTGAGCTGAACCAAGGACAAAAACTACACATGGGGAGTTTGCAACATCTTCTCAGCAGTGGGGCAGCTTTTGGCCCTGCCAGTATTCATGTGCACCTCCAGAAAACTCCAACTACCTCTCCATTCCTCCTCAGCCCAGCAATCCCTCAAAAGCAATGATATTCCACACTGCTATCCCTCTTATTTATACTTCCATTATCTTCTACTTTAAAGAACAACAAACTACTACATAATTAACAAATATTAAAGCTTCATTACAGCTGGTTTCTAACMGACCATTTCATTTACTTTTTAAGTGACATTAGGGAGTATTATCAACTTTCATTCACATCCCTCATACAGTAAGCTACTCTGAGCAGACACCCTGACCTGACCACCAAGCTGAAAATGCCACAACTAACATTGAATGCACATGCTTAATGCCAGTCTTGTATCTTCCATGTAATATACGTGCTACAAAGAAAGTATATATTCACTGTCTAAAGTCCAGCTCTCCCCCTTAAATGGGCCAAAGTATTACAGCCAGTCACAACTAGCACATAGGAAGAACTTGCATTGATTTTTTTATATTTAACAGTAAAGCACACRGAACTTAACTTGATCTACATTACACTTGTGATTTCCTTTCAGTGATGATAGTGTTAGGAGATGTCCACGAGAATTTAAACCACTTTAAGATGCATGTATGAGTATGAGAATAAATTGCAATATTTCTGACACATGGGAACAAAATTTTGGAAAAACTGTTTTTAATTTTTCCCTTTTCTCTTATTATTCATATGACATCAGCCTGTTGMCTTTATGACATTCTTAGGCATCTACCATGTGAAGTTATAAACTGCTTCATTACCTACAACATTTTTTCCCACAACTGCAAAGCTACTGAAAAAAATTAGTCCAAATGAGAAAACAGCAACAGGAGCAACTAAAATACCATTAATATTTAAACTTCATAAGTACAACAGATTAGAAAAAAATGCAGAAATAAAAAAATAKAAATAGAAATCCACTGGAAGAGGATTTTTTTTTTAAATTCTACAACAACTTCACTACCAAGAACTTGATACAAAGTTGGAAACCCATMGCTTTAAAGACTATTATTAATATTGATTAAAAACAGTGAAGAAACTCCTTAAACCAAAGATAAAGCTTGAAATACTAGAAACATTAACCACAGTATTACTGTATTCATAAAAACATAACATTTCAACATGACCTAYTTTAATAACAGTTCAAAAAAGTAAAGAATATGGACTGTAACCCCCTGACTCTATGATCTTATAAAACACCACCTACTTTTCAGAATTAGCAACAGACTCATGAAATTGAACCAATTTGTTCAACAGATGTTTCAGTCAGCTCAAGAAATTTTACTTCTCTATTGTAGATACAGAGTGAGCAGAGTAAAATTCCACTCTTATTAGCAGCATTCAAACTATATTAGCTCATAATTAGCTGCCATTTCCATTCCTTCTTTCTTKGACATAACAGAAAACATTTTCCACACCGGATTATATGTGACACTKAAATAAAGTAGGCACATTGATAAAAACAAGTCGCCCTCCTCCTCTCCCCTCCYGCCCCCCCGTTTTATGGGATAGGCAGGAACGGCAGAGTTTTTATTTTCCTTGGCGCTCCTGCCTCCCATTAGCTGATAATCTCSCCCGTGTAGCTGTGCCAGTGCGCTGCCCTGCAGGCCCACAACACCCCTGCTGTTCCAGCCCTGYGCTGCTCTCCAGCCGGCGCTGCCATCCTTTCGTAATGTGTGCTATTGCATCAGTCTAATTGCGACATAATTCTCAATGCTCTAGGTAAAGCAAATAATTTCATTTTTAACTTCTGCTCATAAAATACCGATTGTTTCTCTGCCACCCCCACCGCCTTTTTTGTTTATTTCCAGAGATTTAAAGAAAGACTTGCACACCGCGCAGCAGCAGTCAAACARAAATACCTCATGTTTTCTTAGAAAGCAGCACTCAAAAATATTGCTCAACACCTAAAGCATTAGTGCAGCCTTTCACACAGCCGTATGTAGCAGATACCCTGTGAGCAGGGGAACCTACATTCTTTCTCTGTGTATTTAATACAATATTCAGCCATTATAAAAGCCTCATAGTTTTTTAATCTCTCCCTCTCTTCCCTGCAATAGAGAGAGTAACAGCTTATCTGGCAAACATCTCACTACGTTTTTAGGCACTGAAGACACACTCCCGGTTAATTCATAAAATCTGATCTAATGTTAGGTATTTTGCATTCAGGTTAGCTAAGTTAAAACAATATCCAGCTCAACCATGCCRTGGCCAAAAAATTCTCTGTTATCTACTGGTTACAACAGCATTGTAGCTAGCTATGGACATCACAGTGGGAAAATACAAACCCCATGCCTGAGGAAATGCAGATGAAATTCTGACCCCAAGCCATTCTGATAGTGGGCATTACAAACACTGTCTACTTAGTATCTGATACAATAACCAGGCATAAGAGTCATGTGCCGGCAATGAATGATGAATTTATATATCATTTTGATTTTATGTCCATATATTATCTGACTTGACAGCATCAAAAAATGCTTCTCAAACCCCAAATCATCTTACATGATGTAAATGTCTACACTAAAACTAACCCCTAGATGCAAGCAYTCATAGGAGCGAAAAACCAGCAGCTAAGTCTCACAAAACCAAAAGTTTGCCTTTATTTGCTTTGTGTCATGGTATACATTACAGTTATGTCATACCATTTCCACAGCACCTTTGCACCGTTCAAAAAATTACAAAATTACCACTAATCAAAACAATAATCTGTTTAACTCTTGGCATTTGGAGTATGGTCCTATACCTGATTTACTGCACACTACTCAAACTTTTTTTGGAAGATGGAACAAGTGATTTCTTTGTGAATTCAACGGTGCAGCTGAGTGCTCCATCAACATAATGGTTAGTCCTACCCTAACACTGTTACTCCTAACTTASAATCACTGTGTTATTCCTAGCTTCCCAGCTAAAGCAATGACAGCTTTAAGGTCAAAATTATTCTACAGCTCTGAAGACAATTTTCTCTCCAGTTTGGCACAACTCAGACTTAATTTTTTCTCACAGCACTTAGCATTACATTGTGCTTTATCTCACACTTGGAAACCTCAGCCCCACTGCCTCACCTCCAGTTCCCAGTTCCAAGTAAGATCCAAAGATCTCAAGTCATCCACAAGAAAGACACAGCAAAGACATGAGAAAAGCTAGGATTGAGCAACTTACCTAGCATCACCTAGGAAGTCTGCAACACAGCCAGGAAGGGAGTCCTGCTTGCCAGGGCAGCATGCAGCTGCACAGAGCACYGGAATGGCTCCTGCCTTCTACAATCCCCTGCCTCGTCCGCCACRCACGTCCCGACTTCTGCTGGAGTGAAGGCAGGGGTACTCCAGAGAACAGCCTTCCCCAACGCATCAACCAGATTCATTCCCAGAGCAAGTCCATCCTGTGTGCGCAACTGAGCGGGGGTCCTGCAAGAARAAAAGACAGCACATCAGCATGGGAGAGAACTGAATTGAGGGGCTTCCTCACAAGGGGYCAARCAAGAGACTCACAAAGATAAGCTCTGTTTTGATAATCTTGACTTGAACACTGCAACCCGGAAAAATGTTTGCATTCAACACTTGTAGAAAGAAGAAACTGAGACATCAGACATTGTCACACTGACATCTGCAAAAAACAGCAACTGGACTGAAATCTTTAGATGTACTGTGAAGCTTTTGTGGGAAAGTAGTAGTAAACTTGCTGCAAATGTGAAATTATTCTCTGTGTGGAAATTAGCCATAGGTGATGATTAAAAACATTCTCAAGGAGCTTCTAYTGAAATCAAAGAGTATTTACTTAATATTCAAGACCTCTAGACCCTCCAGAACAAACTTCTCTGCCTCTTTTCCTCAAGCCATATTCTCCGGTCCATGTTGATTCAAGTGCTGGTCCTTCTTCATTCCTATCTTCAGCACCCTTGCCAAGCCTCTCCTCACCCTGCCCCCCAAGGATTTTCATCTCTCCTGGCTCAGTCACTTCCAGGCTTGGCCAGCAGCACCACATTTTCTCCTTGACTCCCCCTCCTTCCTTCATTCCCCAATATTAACCCTCAGTCTCCTGCTGGGTCTGCCTCCCCTGTTCACACTTTAGGGCATTCTGGGGCCAGAACCCCATTAATGCCCGATGCACGTCATTGTCCCATGGGTTTGCTWCTGAAAGCTCTCAGGCACTGGAGTACAAGCACAGCCTCTGCCTCCTCTTCCAGGCCACACAGTTCTCACATCCTCAAGACACCCATGCAAGATTGGTCATTTCTTTTAAAAGTTATAGTTTGTTTAGATCTGAGCATTTTGCAGTGCTGCCAAAGGCAAAGCTATGACTTGTAATCTGCTCTTCTTCCCCAGTGCCTGTCCCTAGCACTTCCCACACTCTGACTACTAGTCCCTGTTTCAAAGGGAGGAAGGGACACAGAGTATTTCTAAAAAACAGATTAGGTTTTTTTTGTTTGATTTGTTTATGTTTTTTTTAACATCTACAATGAGAAACAACTTTCCACACATGCTCCAAATGATTTTAACAGCAAAAAAATAATTAAGCTGAAGGCAACTGCCTAGCCCCAAAGGCTAACATTTTGTAAAGTTGTAAAAAAACTCTGAGCATGCTATACTGGGAAGCACCAGGCAGCCTCCCTTACTGCAACTCCTGGCACTCCCCTTTCAGCCCTTAACAGCTTAACTCATTCAGCTTGCTGAAACAAGAAAAAATTGCAAAGTGCAAATCTTAACTCCCGAGTGGTCACACTGAGGAGGCCAACTGTGAGTGGACAGTGCTGGAGTGAATCCCATGCCATGCAAGCTGCCTTTGCCTCCAGCAACAGTTTTGTTGCACACTTACAAGCAATGTACAAACAGCATCATCAGACAGCACAGTGCAGCCAGCATTTCTTAGGACATTTTCATCCTAGAGGTACTAATGACTGCCTGAAAAGCTACAGCTGCTCAAAAAATACTTCTAGGCCATGAAGACCTGAAGAAAAATGGGTTAGCTTCATTCCTGATGAAGGTCACATACAGCTAACAGAGATAATTTAAGCAAATCCATTTTACTTCACATTTGCAGTAAATTAGGAGCAGCCCTGTATCAGTTACAAAGGGGAAGGATAATTTCACACAGTACCATTGCTTGTGATCACCTGCCCCTGTGGAAACAGCCTTCTTAAATRAAATTCCAGGAAACGACTTCTTTCCTTTTCTCTATTTAGCAGTTATTTATCTCAGCATGAAAAACATATGCAGCAYGCTGGCAAATAATACAGAAAAAAGAAAACCTCTCAAAACAGATAACATTCTTTCAGAGCAAAGTCCAATTTACAGATTTTTATACTGAGCTCTTAATAGCAAAGAGAGCAACAATTTCCTGATGGCTCTTGTAAATATTCTGTACAAGTAAGGTCCAGAAGAGGACACCAGGAAAAGATAAAAACATTCACATGTTCACAGACAGATGCAAATTATGACATGAATTAAATGCATTATGACATTTTTTTTTTTCAATAAGAAACAATTATTTCTAAGGAATGACTAGCCATTCCTGTGAGATCATAGCTGGTCTAGGACATTTGATGCACCTAATTCTTAACATGTATGGCAAAAGAAGTATGGAGCTCCCATGCACACTCCTAGAAATATTATGTTAATTTTTATGAAAATAAACTGAGATGCTTCAACTTCAGTGTGCAAAACAAAATAAACATTAAAAGCTTATTTSCATTTTCCAAAATAACTAATAAATAACTTCATTATATTTTGAACTGAATTCAGCAATGAAACTGGTTATCAAGCATCTATATAAGATATATATGTGGTTTTTTTAAAGACAGAATAATTATCTGATCACTAGTTACAGTTCAGATGAAAAATAAAATTAGGTTGAATGAAACTTCACTACTTCAATGTACAATCATGGAAACTACACAAAACTTCTCGCTTAAAAAATGGGAGCAGAATTTCATGCACTATTTCATCTGGCAGAGTATAACATATTTGCTGTCAGCAAAGGACTTTTCTCAATGAAGAAAAAGGAAATTATCTCAATTCATAGAGCATTGCCCAAGTGATCAGAAGTATCAGCCACTGGTAGCTGCCTCTCAACTGTAAGCAACTGCAATGGATTTTGTTCATACAGACCATTATATTGTGCTCCTAAAAACTCATCCGAAATCCAGCAGACCTCAAAAAAAGTTATGTGTTTGTTTAACATAAGCTAATCTAATTATTTTGTCATCAAAATCAATATTTATGGGCTAAAACACTACATCAAGTAGGAAAGMTTTAATGTAAAACAAATCATAAACCACTGATAATGGATATGCTTGGAAAGGCTCTAGGACTGCATGTATTTATAGAAGATTTGTGAATATATAAACACTTGGTTATATACGTCAAGAAAAAGGTGAGGCTCAGTGCAGTGAACTAAACATCTAAAGACTAAGCTTCTTTAGAACACTGTATTGCTGCAAGGACTTAAGACAGCTGGCTGAAGTGTGTATCAAATACCTTGCCTAACAGCAAAGACTCATACAARACTATAAATTCATTGCGGGTAAGGTAAGATTCCCTTCTTCTTTATTTTATAAGCAGTTTCCAGCATTTTTAAATACAAATTATTCCCTGAAAACCTTCAACAGCTTTTTATTGTTAATACAATTATCCTGAAAGCCCCACTACAATGCAAACAGCATGCTTGCTATAATCAACACAACCAGCATYATTTGGTGAGGAATTCTTCTGAATATGAGTAAAGTAAATTCTGTTATTAAGTCTATTTAGGAAASCTGTTCTTTAAATCATCATAAGGAACATAATTTCCTACAATACTAGAACTTTCAATCATCAAAAATCCCCAAATCATGATTCTCTTTTGATTTCAAGAAATATCTCAAAGAATTCTACAATCTTATGTAACTATAAAATCCTATATACTAGATCAACCAAAAAACTACTTCACGCATTAATCAACCTGTAGTGTAGTTTACTCTTTCATTTCAATCTGTTCAAATAGCATGGCACAACGAGTTCAATATAAAACATTATGGTTCTTATGCAAATCAAGAGACTCCGAACATTAAGGTTACTGCTCCACAATACACTGCACACAGCTGCTCACAGCTTGCCTTCACATTGAAAAATAGATTAAAATGGAATACTAAACTTCTACCTGC
The DNA here is from genome assembly GCF_030028575.1 of Malurus melanocephalus. NCBI lineage: Eukaryota > Metazoa > Chordata > Aves > Passeriformes > Maluridae > Malurus > Malurus melanocephalus. The sequence goes on from NW_026623264.1 coordinate 1,430,939, forward strand.
ATTCCACTGATTTTATTGAGTTGGGGCATATCATTAGGGGAAAAAAAAAAAAAAGTTACCGATACTGACAATAGCACCTACAGCTTCCGACTGCTGTGGCACTTCATCCTTAGTCTTGTACCTCTGTCATATGAAAGAAAGGCCTTGCCTCGGTGCCATGGTTATAGGGAAAAGGGCTGGAGGTTCCAGCCCAGTTTAACTCAACACCACCCACATCAGAGCAGGGACATGGTTCCACAGGAGGAAGCTGAGGCTGGAAGCAGAAGCCATCCTTTGCCAGGCTCCAGGGAGGGCACACACAGCTTTCAGGGCCAGCTCAGCAGACCTTGTCYCTCTCTGCCACTGGCAGCTCTCTCCCCATTCCTCCCAACCACAGCATTTCTGGTCTGGTGCTGAAAGACAGCACCAGTGAGCCTGAGACACCCCTCTGAGAAAAAGAAAATGGAGCCCACTGGAGCTGTGTGGAGCCCAAGCCRCAGCCCTGGTGGCTGCAGCAGCCACAGCCGGAGCCTGCATCCAGAACCACCAAGTGCTCCAGTCCCACTCCCACAGTCAGCCCCAGAGGAAGGTTCTCTTAACCTCTTTCATGGCCYTGTCACATCCCACCAGGTTTTGTCTTGTTTTTGCACTGTTTTCCAGCTGAGGGGGGAAGTTAGGCCAGGAGCAACCTTGATACAGTGCCTTTGTTTTCCACATACCACACGGCTCAGCGTGAGGCCAGTCATCCTTCCACCTTTGTCTGGGAAACCACACCGGGTGTCATCTTCAGGAAGTGTYTTTCTTTGTCCAGTGCTAAATAGCCTTTTGTGGGTAAAACTCTTTAGTACACWCTTTATTAACACTGTTGTGGTTATTGCCATTTTTCAGTGACTTTTGATTCCATCTTACAATCTCTCCTAGTGTTCCTCTACTACCAGAAGGGAGCAGGGGAAAGGTGGCAGCTTGAGTGGGTTCAATTCTCCCACTGGGATTTAAACACCTGAAAACTAAGGCAAGAACAATAAGCACCCACAACACCAACCCTCCCCTGTTAACCCCAGCACCAGCACCATTGTGAGTTCAAGGTAATTCAGTTTCAGTCAAATACTTTAAGGTCAAATGACTTTTCCATTCTTTACCAAGTATTGATGCAAATACCAGGTGCAAAGAGAGTCAACGCATCATAGCTTTGTGGACATCAGTTCMTGTCCCCCCACAGACTTTTTCTTGGGAAACAGCAATTTCCAGCACCTCCAGCACTGTTCTGGCTGACTAAAGCTTGGTGATGTCATAAGCACTTCTTTTAGACCAACATTTAAGCTCACCTCACTTCATGTATTCTACAAGAGAATTTGTCTTCCTTAGTGTATGAACACCACCACCAAAAGAGCTACAGAGCAAATAGTAAAGAGATGCATAGTAATATGTAATCCATATGCTATCTACTAAAACAAATATACATAGTCTGTTGTTTTCAAAACAATACACCTGAGTGTCAGACTTGTGAATATTGGAAGTTATACACTTTATTTAGCTTATTTTTAACGTAAATCAGAGATACAAAAGCAAAACTGAGTAATGGCACAGGTACAAGGATATCTTGCATAGAAAGAAAGCAAAAAGTCCTCAGAATAAATACAGATACACCTGCACTATTCTCTGGCCACTGAGGTGGCTCTGATGACTTATCTCAAAGTGAAGATGACTCCTGGCACATACTTGGCTTTTGTACTGTACTGAAGCAAACCTTTTAAAGTTATCTCCCTCTCATTACTGTGGCTTGGAGCAGAAATACACTGTAACCATTTATTTTTGTGAGCAAACCCTMATTTTTTGCTACAGGGCTTTATGGCTATTTTAAAACTATGCTTTAGTTTTCACCAAGGTAATTTTCAGAAATTCAAAACCACATAATTAATATATTTTTCAGAGACAGAAGGAAGTTCTCCACAGAGTATAGAATAAAAAACAGGAGAACTGAGAGATATTATTGCTCCTAAGCATATAAAAATACATGTTATGCGCAGGTTCCTTAACACAATAATGAACATTAAACTCTTTTTGTGCCTAACTTGGGGAATTCTTTGAATAAAATGTCCTCTTTTACAATACCTTGTTCTTYTAACAGTGTGCTTAGCTCCAGAAATTGTTGGGTTTGAGGCTCAAATCCATGGTGAGAAGGAGYAGAGAATATTTTCTAACGGATACTGAGTGAGGATATGTGAGCTTGGTGCCTCAGTGTTTGACAGCTCTGATTTAATATGCTGATTTCTCCTCTACTGCCTGGGCTACATTTATAAAACTTAATCATCTCCTTTTTGAGATCTCTTGTTTGAACCCACAAATTGCTCTTCTCACAGAAAACACCCCAAACACCATCACACTATTCTGGAAAGAAATATTCAAAATGTGCTCTTACACCARAGTACTGAGCCAACCTAACACCTAACTATTATGAAGCTCCTGTGCTCCTTCCCTTGCATTCATCCTATGCTGCTCAATTTATCCTGCCATGCTAAACCTTCTCATTCACTTTTCCCTTGTGCCTAAATAGATTAACTCTTGCTAGCCCAAAGGCTAGGAATCAGGCATGTTCATTGCCAGGTGAGTACATTTGTTTAAACTAGACTAGCCCCTCTGCACCTGATGATCGTTGCCATCTCCTCTTTCCAAYGGAGGCTGAAGAATCTCTGAATATTCCAAATAGCAGTTCTCCAGGCTGTAATGCATGGCTAATTGCCTCAGTAAGTGCTCTATAGCTAATCCAGCAAAACTAGATCWTAGACCAGCATTATAAATGCCTACACTTCACAAAGTTATAGCATGAGCCAGTGAGAAAAAATTAATAATGGGAAAACATCCTCAAAAACTCAGGGAAGTACTTAGCAATAAAGCTTGCCTGCCCCAGGTCCTTGTAAAAGAACTGAAGAAAGCCCTCCATATATTAATCTGCCCCACTCCCAATCTATGGCTTCAGTGGAACTTCTCTTCACCAGGGTGACTAGATACCAGGGACACCTCACACTTAACACTTCAAACTGGATGGTGCAGCAGTTACAGAAGTTTTTATAAGTTTTTCAGTGAAGAGGGAACAAAAATCAACACTAATTACAATATTTTGGTTCAAATTGGGCTGCCTAAATTTTTTATTTCATTTTTTTTTATTTCTTGCCAAGCATGGGGTTTTTTCCTCCTTCAAGCCAAGTCACCATCAACCCCACCATGAAACCGATAGGAATGAACAGCTTCTCTATCACAATCTCCCCAATTGTGAAATGTTTTTAATACTGACCTCCAGTAACAGCTACAGAGAATCATTATATATTAACCCCATAAATTTCTGAGTCACACAAGAATGGGCAGCTTTTAAAAACAAGTTTCAAATGAGAGAAATCTACTCAATTCACTACGAATAATACTATGCATATGTATTTATATATACATGCATTATMCATAAAAATATAAAACATATATAACATATATATAATTTCTAATTTCTAGAAAGACTGCCCCAAAAATACTACTCAATTCTTCCAAAAATTAAAAACCAGTTCTAATGCTACGACTAAATTTGGTGATTCATTTTCTTCTTTGGTTCTGGGATTTTTCTGCAGAAATAAGGAAACTGCTTTTGTTCCTGCTGAACATAAATGGAGTAAGTTGCATCTCTCAAAAGAGAAAGAATATTTTAACTGCTTTAAGTGTTCTTTAAGTGCAAGTGGGATCCAGTGGAAAAGCTGTTATACCTACAGCTCAGTGCAACCACATTCTCCAGCTTTCACCAAGTTAAAGTAATGCTTTCCTGCAAGGTAGGGTGCAAAGAAATTCTGACTACACATAAATTAAAGAAGGTAAAGAGAGCTTCACACTTTCCTACAACAATAGGTCACGCTCATTGCACCTCTTCAGAACACCCTGAACACCCCCATGCCACATTTCTGTCCTCCTCTATTTCACAGACTATTGACCCACCTCATCYACTCCTTGGGTCACATGAGCATTACTCCTCCCTCCAGCCCCTTTTTGGGAAGCTAAGGGCCATTAATACGATTGCTATCTGAACTGGTTTCTAACCAGGCAGGCCAGTTTTACTGCTATCTTAATGACTGCAAACGAGACAACTGATTTTTCCAGTTTTCTGAGTAGCCACTCCAGCASGGGATATGTGGAAAGACCGGTGCCCACGCCTGTCCACGGCCCTGCAGACTCCCAGCTCTTGCATCACATTGGTGGCTGCTACCACTGTGCATGTGCACGGCATCTGAGCATGCAAACCAACCACCTTCCTTGCAATTTATTCTTTTTCTTTCAAAAGTGGCCAGCTGGCATGCCTAACTCTATTTCTCCTCTTGCATGGCAGCAGKACAGTCAGATTCCCATTTCTGTCAACAGACTGCAAAATGTTTTGTAAATCATCCTTTGGTAACACCAGGGCTTCCTGCCTCACATTTCTTCTACCTCCTTTTCACCCCACTTCCCATACAACCCAAATCCTCATTCCCATCTATCTTCAAGAGGAAGGTCTTTTCGAGTGCCAACTTTTGGAGCTGAACTAGGAGGATGGGAAGGGAGGGAGCTGGGGATATTACACTGGAAGGTGTTAACGGCCACCATCAAATGGTTCTTTCATCTCCAGGTAATTATAGAGCTGRGCCTGCTAACCAGATGCAAGGGGCTCCCTCTTTCCCTCATGTCTTCCTTCTGCATCCCAGACGGACAGAAATGCCATCAACATCAGTGCAAGGCCCCATAAACCAATTAGAGGTTTATTTTGAATTTAAAAAGAAGAAACAGACTATTTTGCTTTAATAGATGTCAGAAAGAGCTTGCAAACCAACAGTGCAACTCTGAAAGGGGCTCTTGTAACAACTCGTCTCTGCTTAAAGAGGCAGATGAAAATATGCAACTTGATTGCTTAAGTTTAACAATATTTTAAATTCTCAGTTGTTCTTATCACRATCATATGTATAAAAAAGAGAATTTTTAAAAGCTTTAAATACTAGATAAAAAGCATATAAGATTGGTTAGGTGCTTTCTACTAATTAGTATTGCTTTTATTATACAGGGCAAGAAAATGACAATTTTTTTCCTAAACTGGCAGTGAACAGCCAATTCAATAAGCTGCGTTTTTGTTTTCTGTGACAGGGCAGTGGAAAAATCTCTTTCATTTATTAGGTCTGCAGAGACCAAAACTGGCTGGGTGTCAAACCTGCTTTGTAAAAGCCCAGATCCATTCAGCCATGTGTAGATTCCATAATTCTTTATGACCTGTTCTCAGTATCAGCTTCACAAAAGATGCAACTTTGGTGTCTTCCAGCGAGTGTTAGTGCAACCCTTTATAAAAGGGAGCAAAAACCTGAACTGACAGTTCAACACAGAAAGGGGGAAAAAAACCTAATGGCAGTGCCAAATTAAATTCTTTTTAGATTCGCTTTTTTTTTTTCTTTTCTTCTAGATGAGTTTTGCATAAAGATATAAAATGAGGTCTCACAACACAATGGCGGATCAGCAAGCTATATAACTATGTAAATTTTAATAGCACATTGCTCCATGCCCCACTGCATGCATCTATGCTCAAGTGACAGTTTCATCACCTCACTAGGGATTGCAGAGTATCCAGATTTTGTCATGGGGACAGACAGGGCAAGGCCTTAAGCTGAAAGGTCTGATGGCAAACCCAGAYAGTAAAACAAACTTTTTTTTTTTAGGAGGATAAGGTTTTCAAGATAGAAGAAAACTTAGGAGGGTGGAATGATTGACTTGCTTTTAACTACAAGAGTGGCTAGATGACTTTGATAAACTGAATAAAATGTGCCACCCCGTTAAAAACTACTTGCCACATCAAATCAGGTGAACACTATAATATATAATAATCAGGTGAACACTATAATATATAATATATATAATAGCCAGGGAAAAATATTAAACTTCCATTTTCAGTAAAAACAGCCAACATCACATTCTTACCTTTTCTTTTATTGCAGAAATTTATGAATAACCTGTAACACTTTTTAATCTCAGACTGTGAAACTGGAATAACTAATTAATCATTTAATTCAACTGAAATGTTCTTGGCTATGCTAAGATTCCTCTGTATCTTTCTATACTGACAGCATTTGTTTGAATTGTCCCATTTYTTTTTGGCAATGGCTTCTACCACATTCTCTAAGGTAAAAAGAACTGCAAACTAGCAAACAAATGTCTCCCACATTATTAAGCACTGTAAATAATCATTTTACCATTAAAACAAGGAATTCTTGTGAAACATGCAGCATGCTTCACATATGCTAGAAGTCCAGTGTCCTCATTCCATACTCATTTTGCAATCCTGCATCTGACACATATGTAAACATTGGTAGTCTTAACAACACCTTTCCATGTGCACTACACGTATTTATYGAGACAGATAAACACGCACACATGCACGTGATTTTCTTCAAAGTTTAATAAAATCTTTAGGGTCTTTAGGTCACCGGAAAGTACGTGTGATTTTTATCACCACCACATAAACAGCCTTCTTTAATACTCCTCTCTTCAGTATGYAGTCTGCAGATCACAGAGACTCTCAACTTAAGTTTCATCTTCACAAGAGCACAGGGAATGTTACACAGCACCATTTCTCATACAAAGAAGGCAATCTGTGCTCCTCACACACAGGTTTGCCACAATTCAAACTTCAGCCATAATTTGCTGGTAGTTTTAGGACAAGGAGTAAAAATTTTAGAAGTAAACAAATGCAGCATTCATGAACACAACACAGAAACAATTTAGCACTGTTTTAGGAGCACGATGCTCAAACATGGCTCATCTAACATTTTAGACATCTGCTGCAAAACATTAAAACTCTATCCTAATCTTTGTCCCTTGCTTGAAGCAAAACAGCTTTGTGTTGCCTCTAAAAATAGGGAGGGAGCATGGGGGATGGGAAGAGGAGTGAATAAGAGGATAAGTGGGAGCGAGATCTGATACACCATACCAGCAATAATTTTAAAAAGACCAGTGACTAGTATTCTTAATACTATGGCTTTCCTAACAAATTCAAGCACTTTCTCAATTATCAAATAAAAAAAGGTCATCCTGTACTTTTTATTTTGTACATGCACATGCAAAGGAAAAAAGGAAAAGTTTTGTTTCATCTACTACCAAAACCATCATTCTGCAGTCAACACTTCTAATGAAATACAGGCCAAAGGATTAGTCAGAACAGATTCATGGAAAACAAAGGAAATCTGTATGCAAATACAAGCCTACCAACTAAACCCAACTAAACTACAACTAAACCCAAAAGAGAGTCCTGCTTAAGTACCTCCAAATATTGCCCTACAAGGTTTCCTGCAATGGTTTTCACTCACCCCTGCTCCAAAACAATTAGAAGCAACTGCAGGAGCCACTGCCCTGAAGATGAGAAAGTACACCAGCATCATCTTTAAAGCACTGACTTAAGTATTCCAAGTATCAAATGTGTCAGCAATATAGTCCATGTGTGTTAGAAGCCTTAAGATTCTTTCTTTTTTAGGAAAGGAGCAGTCAGGGATCTGGCAGGGAAGGTTATGGGTGATGCTACAGGGAAGGCAATTGCTGCAGAGCTAAGGACCAGCTGGAAAGACAGCTTATTTCAAAGCTACAGAGTTACAAACAAGATAAGAAAGTCAAGTAAGTGTGTCCCTCACAGAAAACTTCAGGATGGGCATGAGAACGGAGCATCATCAACACAGCCCTGCCTGCCTGGCCCTGGAGAGGCAGAAGCAGCAACTCAACACTTTCCACGGCTTAACATTAGGCCCATCTCAGCTGGGGCTTTATGTGAGTAAACATGACTCTGGGAGCTTTTTCCAGAGTTATTTTTAAATACCTGACCATATGAGCTTCCTTGGAATAGGAAAAAAGGGGAGGCAAAACTAAACAGTCATTATATATATATATTTAAATACAACATTTAAAAAAACCACAAAATATTTAAACTTACTAGAAATGTTCACTTTCATTTTAATTTTAAAGTTGGCAATGGACGTGGACCAAAAAAAGGTTATATTCTGACTGAGATGAAGCAGCATGGATTTTCTAAAACCAGTCTTTAAAACGTATCATAAGAGGGGAGAAAAAAACCCAAACTTGCTCAGAATCTCTCACTCAGAAAAGTGGCAATTTGGGTTTGAGCTCTTACTCAGAGATGTGCTAAAATCACTCAGAGCTAGAAGAGCTGAAGTAGGARAGGCAATGAAGTAAGTGCATAATAGGAGAATGTGGCTGTACAGAGCTCAGTTAATGACCAATAGCAATACATTAGATCAGGAGGTTTGACACACAGTTTTCCCAAGAAGCATCTGGACTAGGCCAAAAAGACACTCTTTATCTACTTCTGCTTTAAAATACAGACACAAACACATCTTGATCTATGTAAATCATCTCCAAAGATGCAGTGGGATACTCATGGTCACAAGCAATAAGCATTATCAAGAAAAAAGGCTGAGACCCAGAACAAAAACAATTACAGCTAATGGCATATTTTGGAAATACTGGTACTGTTTGACTGCTGGAAATCTAACAACCGTATTTTTCCAGCAGTACTCGTTAATATATTTAGAACCAAATTCCGTAACAATACCTAAAATTACAAAGCAAGCAACTGCTTGAAAACATGCTTTCAGTACACAGAGAGAAATATCTCTTTATCAATCAACCTCAAATCAACTGTCCCCTTCTGTTTACTTGAAATCGTTTTACCTGTCACTAGCAATAACGCCTGCAAAAATTTGCATAGTTCTGCCACAGTTCTGGTTAATTATCCATTACTGAAGTCCTTCTGAGCAAAATTTAAATATTAAAATTACATTACCTTATCTCCATATATGTCAGTAATTAATAGCCATTGAAAGAATGGGACTTTTTCCTGGTGTGCACACYACCTTTCAGGCCTATTTAATTGCTTACTCCCTCATCTTCCCTGAGTTTTCTAAGTTTTGACTTTTGTACCATTAGAAGACGTTGTTTTTTTTTTATTTCAAGGAAAGTACACTCACCCCATGTCTCAGACTGGAAAAAACAGACAGCTACACCTTTTCTTAAGTAATAAACTCAAAAAAACCCCTCAAGCCAACTCCCTCTTCCCCTAAACCACCAACAGAAGAAAAACACCAGAAAGACCCAACCCTAACCCCAGTGATACTGGTTAATACAGGTTTACTCATTTTAGTATTTGTATATTCAATACATTTTCATTTACTATGTGTACATCTGCATTTCTGGAATGACGAAGCTTCTCTTCACATGGCAAAACACTAAAAAATTCTGCACTATCTGTTCTAGACTGGCTTCCCTTCTGTTACACACACACCATATACTTGAGATGATCTGATAACTTACTTCTGGTTTTGCACAATTACTGCAGCTAATGAAGTTTGTGGTTGTATATTAGAGAGGGAAGGAAGAGCTAAATCAGCTTTAAATCAAAAACTCTGTGATGCTGTATGAATCTTTTCTACAGTAGCCATTTTTAAAGGTTCATTTCATTACAAAGAAGGAATTTCTTTTATGAGCTTCTAGGATTTCTCTCAAAGTACACAAAAAAAAAAAACAAGCCCCCAAAAAGAGCATGAGCACTCACACCACATGTACCATGTGTGCACTAACCATAAGAGAGAYAGAATAAACCTCTTTACTACATACCCATTTGAGTATCACCAAGTTGTGTACTTACTTGTATTTGTAATATCCCTACAGGTCCTAATCACATCCAAAACCTTTTCATTCTAACCAGTGTTTAGGCTAATGGTTGGACTCAACCCTCTGCGAGGTTTTTCCCAACCTAAATCACTCCTATGATCTAAGGCAATGCATTTTGTGCTCCCTCCCCTCAAAGCTGAGGAAAGGCTAAAGGCAATGAACTGAGACTGACAGGGGAATGAAATGAGACACATAGTATTTACAAGGGAAGATGTGGAGCTGCAAACATAAATTAGCTTTCTTCAGGTTTTATTCCTTGGTATTTATAAYCAGTTACCAGATAATAGTTAATTTGGCATGAGTGCAGCTGAGTGTCTGCAGGAGACTAAAGCCATGAAAACCATCTGCAGACACCGAGTGGAAGTAAGGGATCCTTGGGCTACTTCTTTCCGCTATTACCTTTGTATCTCAAAGAGGCACTGCTGCCTTTCCATCCATATAAACCTTTTCAGCATTCAGCAGAGTTAAGTTATAAAACAAGACAAAGCACAGAAAAACCCTCAAGAAATCACCCCATCAAAACCAGGTTTCACACAACAATAAGGGTTCTGATCTCGCTCACTTGGTTTCCACATTAGCRTACCCCAAAAACCCCCAAACTACAGTACAGGAGCAGAAAATCAAGCTCTTGAGTTAGGACCAAACTGAGCTTGCCTGAGGAAATCAGTTTCCTCACATGGATGAATTATAATGCATCTAACCACACAAATTCCAACTGTGCTGCCCTCTGCACTTSCCCACAGTATTCACTGTATTCAGTGTTTTGTCTTACTTCCACTGCCCATTGCATGACTGCACGCACCACTTGGTGCAGTATTCAGAAATGTTCCCTGTCGAGTATTATTTTCATAAAGTAACTTTCTATGAAGTTCACAAGTAAACTGACCTGCTTCACTTACACTATCATTTGTGTATAGGATCAGCATTATGCTTTCAACATGAGCAACAGGCAGCATCTAAACAGAGGTGATTATTATGGAAACTTAGGCCCTTATTTTCCACAGTACTTAGGAAATACATTCATTTAAATATTCAAACCACGTAATCTCCTGACTCAAAGTACAGTTTCTCCTTGAGAAGACTGAGCACTCAGCATTTTTGCAAATCAGACCAAAGCTGAGCACATGCAATCAAGATGAATASTTGGTGCCGACCTCCAAAAAAGCTGAACAACATGCAAGCATCACTTGGGAAGCTGGTGGYAGAGCCCAGAACAGGATTCAGTTCTTTCCAGCTGCCTTGGTCAGAAGACTATTTTTGGACTTCAATCCTTGCCCAATTCAGCTTTAGGCAGACACCTACCACAAAAACCTGGTGAAGAAGGAAGCAACTGCAAATCAGATTTCATATTCATACTGAGATCTGTCAGCATAATACTAACAGTTTAGCTTTAAATATTACCTTCTCCAACTTTTTGCCCCTTTTATGTGGGTTGTGAGCTTTACAAGCCACAATTTTTTATGCATTAAATTTTATTTTATATATATGCATGTTTCTACATATTTATGTATTTTATATAGGAACAGCTTTCTATGTTTTATATATATATAAAAGACTACAGCCAAATGTTACTGAAATATTAATCAATCAGACTTTCAGATGGGGGAATAGGGGAGCCAATATTGTAGTTTAACCAAATTAAGTGTGAAAGAATAAAGCAGTTATTTTGGAGGAAAAAAGGTCATTTGACAAAGAATTTCTGAACTAAACGTGAAATACATTAAAAATATACTGCTAATGCAACTCTGCTTTTTTGGCATCATATTTGTTGATGTACTGCTCATTCATTAACTACTAGCATCTCTGAATACAAATGCAATGTTTAAATTACACAGCCCAAAATGAAGATGTCTGTGAACTAAAAAAAAAAAAAAAAAACAATTCAAGAAGTCATATTATTATTATTATCATGCAGGGGATCTCAGGGTTTCACATGATAACATTTTACACCTTTCCTTTTGGGTTCCCTTCGAAGGACAGTCACACTATTTAAGTGCACCCGATCCCACTACAGAGAACAGATTAGCAAAGGAGAAGATCTATTGTGATCTACTGCTCTCTGAGTATGGAGCAGAACGACTGGAAGAAACATGGGCAAGAACTTTTTTTTTTTTTTTTTTTTTTTTTTTAAGCTAGAGTTGGAGACCTTGTTTTAGAAGCAGAAAGTCCTGATTTCTACTCCTTGGTCCCAGGTCTGTTTCTACTTTAGTTTTCTGCAGTTTTTTTACAATGCTCTGGATCAAAACAACAAACAAAAAATATTTTAAAAAATTAATAAGGGAACATTGTACTGCCCTTGCACAGCTACTGCTGGGGAGGACAAACTGGACAGCAACCTGTACACTTCATCGAAGTTTATTTGAGCTCTGTTTCGGGAACATATTGTATCTTAGCATGTAACATGAAAACTACTAATTGTTCCTCCCYCCAAAAAACAGATATGATCTTATTAAATAAACTATATTGGTTAGTTTTAATTATAGTGCTGTGTTTAAATTCCTGGTTAATCAAGACCTTGGTCAGCCTTTACAAGATTTTATCTAAAGCTGGAGTCAGCCTGCTAAGACTAGAACCAGAAACATCCTGCCTAAAACATTATTAAACTTTTTCTTGGTATATCTACATTTTCCACACGTGACAAGTTTAGGCATGAGTGCAGGGCTACTCAATAAAAATCTACATTATCAGAACAGATAACTCTGCAGATAAACCCATGCAGTTATGGACAGAAGTTGACAAACTAAMCCAGTATGCTGATCTACTTTGCTGTTTCATATCCTGCTGTGCCAGAACAGGAAAGGCAAGTGTTTCATCATCAACTTGAGCTCACAATAGAGTGAGGTTTTTTTGTTTTGTTTTTTTTTTTTAAATGAAAATACAAGAGAAATGCATTTTCATTTTCTGTGTCRTTAATTGCAAAACTAGAGTTTTCTCCTTGGCTTGTTTTGCTTTTTCTTGTCTTACTTTCTACTATCACAAGCTTCTGATTTAGATCCAGCTTCTCTCCCTGCCCTGCCTTGCTTTGATTTGTCTCTCATCATTCCCAAGTGCCTTAATACTCTTCATAATATTCATAGTTTTCCATCAGTTTTAATCTGCGGTGTCAGTTTCTCATTGAGAGTTTTTTAAAGCAATTCTTTTTCAAATCATGTATCTTATCATTTGTGTATTTCACATTTTCTGTAGTGTAAAACACACTAATGTACACAAATTTATGTGCACCTAGCTTTAGAGAGGTACTTTTTTGTCCACCCCTAACTAGCTAAGACTTGATCATGCCTTCAAACTTGAAGTACATTTTTTTGGTTGTGTGTTCAAGCATCCTTTTATTTCGAACAATGGGATGCAATGCCTTTTTTTCGAAAGTAGGGTGCACAACATCTTCCATAAGGGCGTTGCCATCTCCATATTTAGAATGCCCAAAGTAATGGTACTGCCAGAGGGAAACTTAGTATATATTCCTCCCCTTGTAATCTCCCATGATATCCTCCCTCTCTCTGCTTCTTCATCTCTTGGGAGGGTCAACCACTCTCATCTACAGTGACTTTGAGCAGATCTTCATCTTACACTCTGTCATAAACATTTAGAATTATTTCCCACAGGGTTGTCTGAAAAATCACAGCTAATTAATGACACCATTTCTAACGAAGTCAGATGTCCTCAATAGGGTTCAGTCTGTTTCAGTTTTCCTATCATATGTGTGCATGTGAAGTGGGGTTTTATATATATTGTTCACTTTCCTAACAAAGCGAATTCTTTTCTAAAAAACCTAATCAGTGTATACATACTTTTTTTTCTTTGCTAAATATTAGAACCTTGATCAGATGTCAATATGCTGGAAACAGCAGTCTAAAAACTCAACAATGATTTCCCAAGAGATTCCTTTACTTGATTCTTGGCTCATTTTCATCTAGCTGCCTTTCAGGGAAGTTCACTTCCTTCACCACCATCTTCATTTCATTGGGATGGAAAGTGAGCAGAATGGAAACAGGAAGATTCCAACCACAAAGAAAAAGGAATCTGCTTCAAATGAGAAGCAGAAAGTGGCATAAACTGGGGACTACAAGTGTTTTGCAGCAAAAGTTAATCACAGCTGTACTCAAATTAGCACAGCTACAGAATTACCATCTGCATACCAGCACACATGACACGACAACTGCATCCCTTTGCTCAAATTAAAGGCCAACACTGCTGAAGTCCTCCAAAATTGCTTTGTTTCCAAAGATACATTCAATCYCTAAATTATGTCAACATTCATAGCAGAACATGATCACAATTACATTTAAAAAGTGGCTGGCTTGGTTTGCTGATGATATCACTTAGGAAGGAAGGTTCTTTGTATTAGAATGGTTTGCACCCTGCATCTTTGCTTACTGACCCCAGTTTATTTTACCCACCTAAGTCTTTCCCATCATTATTTCTCATCTGCCAAGATTTGCCATTCATTAAAAGGGCATTATTAAATTAGTATCATAATCTGTCTCTGACCCACATCACCTCAAAAAAATCAAAATATCAACTTTGTTTTCCTTATTAATAAAGTGAATAAAGCAGCAAGGCTTTATAATACAATGCAATAATCTTAATCCACAGATAAATAAACAACAGGAGCCATACTTGACCCTTTTCATTAGTTAATCAAAGATAAGAAATAACAAAAAATAAAGCTTTGACCTCAAAGTAGTWAAAGACCAATTTGAAGATGGTATTTTATTATAGTAGTTCTAAGATGCTTTATACATTTAAAATTTCATKAAAACTTCAACAAAATCATAAAATTACAGAATCATAGAATCACTGCAGTTGGAAAAGACCTGGAAGATCATCCGGTCCAAGTGTTAACCCAACACTGCAGTATTTTCACCACTAAACCATGTCCCCAGGCACCACAGCCACATGTTTTCTGAACACTTCCAGGGACAGTAATTCCACCACTTACTTCCCCTGTGCAGCCGGTTCAAATGCCTGACCACCCTTTCCGTGATGAAATTTTTCCTAATAATGAAACTAAACCTCCCTTGTTACCTGGGAAAAAAAGACTTCCCCCATCTTACTACACTCTCAGGTAGTTGTAGAGAGTGTGAGACTCCTTTTCTCCAGGCTATAAAACTCCAGCTCCCTCAGCTGCTTYTGGTAATATTTGTGCTCCAGCCCCTTCACCAGCTTCACTGCCCTTCTCTGGACTCACTCCAGCCCCTCAATGTCTTTCTTGTACTGAAGAGCCCAAAACTGAGCACAGGATTCAAGGCACTGCCTCACCTTGAATGTGAGGTGCCGAGTACAGGGGGACAATCACTGCCCTGGTCCTGCTGGCCACACTGTTGTTGATCCAGGCCAGGATGCCATTGGCCTTCTTGGCCACCTGGGCACAGCTGGCTCATGTTCAGCCACTGTCACCAGCACCCCCAGGTCCTCTTCCACTGGGCAGCTTTCCAGCCACTCTGCCCCATGCCTGTGGTGCTGTTGTGACCCCCAAAAAATTGTAGCTCAAAGCAATAAACATTGGTTTATCACTTTTGCATTTCTGACCGACACGAGAAACACTTTKAATTAAAATCTTTCCAAGGTAGTGACAATGGCAGAAAAAGACATCAGATAATTCTGAGATTTGCCAAAAATGCTTCATCCCATCACACAATAAAMGAGTTTCTGATTTAATAGGAAAAACAACACATTTGCAGGCAAAGAAAATTCCACTTTTCAATTATCTAAACAAACAGATAACATTACAAATATGAAGCAGAAGTCTTATGGGAAAAAGCAAACAATCTCCTCATTAAAAAATGCCCTTTGCTAAGCACTTTTACATACATCAGAAAAGTGACAAGCCTGCTGACTCCATTATGCAACCCTTATGCACATACACAAGTTGATTTTCATACACAGCAAAGCGTGGTAAGATATAATCAATTACCTAATTGGTATAAAGACTCAAAGAAAACTCTTCCATGTGTTCCAAAAAGAGAAAATGATGACATCAAATCTCTCTGCAAACCAACAGAGATATGAGAGATTTAGCTTCACATACCATCTGTAACTGCAATGCCAGAGAACTGAAACATCTTTTCTCTACAACTGCATCTAAAAATTTTTTCCATCACTRTAYATGGAAAGAAAACCTCTCTGATTTGACACCTTGACACAAAGTTATTTAAAAAACTTAATTAGCAAAAAATTGAAACTACTTGTATGAAGGACTACCCTCAAATAAGAGATGTTGCAACCATCCCTCAGAATGACTTTTAAGGAATCCACAAAATAACAATAACAAATAAATGAATTTGCAAGCTTGTTCTGAATTAACTTTTCTTCTTAATGAGCTCTAGTCCATCACCTCAGACTAAACTCTGACTTTACTTATGACAACGCAATGTATCTTGAACACACCTTTGAAAGCTAAACTAAAAGTATTAGTTAATTTAACATGCATACAATGARTTGCTTACTACCATGGCCACCTGGTTTAACACAGATTACTTAAACTAAAGCTATTAGTGAAACAATACATGGTTGCTCAACAGAGTCATTCAACAAGTGCTATGACTAACAAAGCTTACTTTCCTACAGATTTGTGCCCCCCGTGGTTGGTTGACTTTGTAAAGTTCTACCCATGCCTGAGACATTGATTAAATCATCCTAACTTGGGCCAGCTCCTTTGGGTCTCACACCTTTTCTTCCTCAGTTCAGCCACTAATTATGCCTCTCTTCTTGCCTTTATTTTCTGTTGTTATTAAGATATTTATTCCTCCTCCCTTTGAGACATTTGTCACTATATACTGGAAAGGGCTAATAATTCAAAACTAACAAGCAATGAAACCCTGAGACAGGGAGACAGCATAATCACAATAATAGCTTTTAATGCAAAAACAAGTTTAAACATTGAACTTTTAAGTTTTCAATTATCACAAAATCCTTTCTAAGAGAAGGGTATCTTGGTATGTTGGATATCAAGAAGAATTTCTTTGTGGAAAGGCTTGTTAAAACATTGGYGGTGGGRTCRCCATGCCTGGAGGTGCTCAAGAAATTACTTAGCATGGCACTTAGTGACAAGGTGGTGATCAGTCAAGGGTTGGACTCCATGATCTCAGAGGTCTTTTCCAGCCTTTGATATATACAGAAAGCATAGCACCTTTTCTCTCATTTGTGTTGTACTACACACACAAGAGAAACTGCACTGAAYCACAGAAAGCCCAAAATTCTTGAAGCACATAGCCAAGGCACTACTTTACCTGGAAATTAAGAGCTATATTGAGTCTGCTACCGGTTTTGACCTAACAATCCCTTGCTAAAACTTTAAAACAAAGCAATTATTCTTCAAAAAGTGTTAAACCTCACAAGTTAATGCTTAAGCTTCCCCTTAGACTTTMACTCCATCAACCAGCAATGTTAATTAGACTGAGCTAGGTAAATCCATCAGGAACACACCTTTCAAACCTGGACTAGACAGGACCTAACACGAACATAAATTGAGTTGATGAATTTATTAGCATAACCTTCTAGCTTATCCCATTAGGACTGTAAGCATTAATGTCTATAAGGTGCAATAATATGAACAGATTAAAGGTTTATTAAAACAAAAAATAGTGGTGACACATTGGGCTAAGTGAATACACGCCAGTAAACAATACATGCTTTGCCTCTAATTGGACACAGGCTACCATCTTACAGCATCACTTAAACGATAAGTGTCTTAGCTTTAATATCTCTGTGATAATGTGRTATTATCTCTACAATGAAACCTTCAGCAAGTTATTATCTGTAACTATCTGTAACTTTGGTTCTGAACTGATGATGACAATCCTGTAGTGGAGGTATGGTCCCTGCAGCCAGCACCAATGCAGTGCTGGTGGATCGTACTGCACCCACAACACCCTGCATTCATTCTRAAATGGATTAACTTTTCACTGTGGGATCATCTGTGCTGTGCAGCTACCACAAATAATGGCAAAAACCAGTACAAGTAACAGGGTAAGATTATGCAGAAAACTGAGGTTTAATTGACAAACAACAACTTGCTCACACTGTACAAACATGAGTTCCCTTTCTCCAGATGAAGCAAGATTTTTCAGACTCATTCTAACCGAGAAGAAAGGGAAGCTCATTATTTCTTGGACATTTCAGCAACATGGGGGTGAATGGTTATGGACAGGGGCACAGTGGGTTCCATGCAAGTAGGAACCTGTATGGTGCAAAACTCCCAGAACAACGGGATGTAAGAGTACCCACAGTGTACAGACTACTTCAGAGATGAATACAAGGAGAATTTATTCTTTAGTATTTCTACTTTTTTAAAAATAAAAAAAGTTATATAGAGTAATTCCCGATTATTTTTTGCGCAAGTTCTCCAGCTTTTTGCAGTTGTGAAATGTTATTTGAGGTTGTCACACAAGTGGGAAATCTTRCTGCCTGAAACTTCAAGCAGATTAAAATACTACAATTTTTCTACAACTATCTTGCTGGAAACAATCCTAATACTCAAACCCCTCTAAAGATTCTAAGTATGTGCCATGCTTCCTATTTTAGGCTCATCTTCTATCCATCTCCTTTATAAGGGCAAAGTTTTCCAAGTGTGAAACAATCCAAAGCATGATTATATATTAAAAATGTCATGCAAAAATTGTAATTAAATTATTGAACAATTATTCAATTATTTCCCTGTAACTTCTGAAAAAAACCCGTCGATTTTGGTCTCCTTCAACCCACACTACTGCCTTTCAGAGTTTAAATCCAAGACTAAATGAAATGACCACACTACACAAAGTTTAACAAATGCATGCTTTAATAGYTTTCTGGTTTTTTCTTCGTCTAACAAGCAGTTCAAATAGACTACWGATTTTATAGGAGGATAATTTTCATTGGAAAACAATGTCCTGATAGCTCTCAACTACATTTTAGAAAATGCAGCATATATAAAAAAAAAAATCTCCTGCAAATTTACTTCAATAAGGCACAAAAAATAAACAGAAAAGRCATAGCAGTACCACAACAAAACAAAACAAAAAGTATTTCTACAGACTGGCCTTCTCTTATGCAAGTTAAGGCCAGATACCAGTTGTTTGCATGTGGCCTCCCATGAATGATGTAACCAACAGCAGAATTCCAGTCTTATCAGAGACYTGAATGCTTTCCCAAAAGACAATGTACTCAGTTTTTTTTTASTACTGAATCTTTCTTGCCTTGTCAAGTCATGAAACCTTGGCTACAACCTGACAAATGCCCAGATCTGACAGTATTTGAAAACAGACAGATGTTCTAACATTGGCTATAACATCATGATTCTTATTCATGAAGAAAAACAATAAAACAAAATTAAAAATTAATGCAAGAAAGTGGAAAAMCAGATCTTTAAAAGGCCCTATATTCACCCTTCCTTCACAAATTTAATACAATTCTAGAAAAGATATGCTGATCTCATTTATCTAGCAGAAGGCACCTATTTCTAACTCTTAAGTTATAATCTGAAGCCCATCAGAGTTTTGAGGTTGGGACAACTGGGGCACTGGTATTTTGGTTTGGTTTTTAATATATTGGTCTACAAAGTAAAAAACAAACAAATACACCACCAGCAGCCTCCAAAAAAACAAAGTCAAGATGCTAAAACAGTAATTATTTTCCATCTCTGACTATAGCTGAAATAGTCCAACCTCATAGCCTCCTGCTCTTCAATATACAGCAACTGTGGCTGTAGCTAAAAAATGCTTTAATTCAACTAAAAACAAGAGAAGCATTCTGCTGTATTTTTAATTTTTCCGTATCTTTATGGCCAATCTTTGCTTGCAGCCTTTGCAAGTCAACTGTTTCAAGCAGATGGGAAATCAACACAGTACTCAAAATAGAGGCAAAAAATAGTTTTTAAGGCAGTGAAATGAAGAAAGCATTACTCTACTGAATCTCAGCTATATTAGAGAGCACTCTCTGAAGATCCTACGAAACATAACTAAAAGACTTAAAACCTGAATAAAGAAATACAGCCTAGAAGGATAGGTATCATGCCATTTTACAGGACAGTTACTGGAATATTATTCTTCCAATATAYTTCCAAAAATCCAACTCATATTCTAACTCACCCTCTTTTATAAGTTATCTGTGAAGAATTCACTCTTTCAACATTTGTAGCCTTCTCCACAAGTAACAGTACATAGCTATACTTAACCCTTTAAAGTACTACTATTACATGCAAAATGTTGTTGTACATTTATAGAAGAAGAATATTTGAGTGAGGATACTGGGACTTTCACTCCCTCTGCAGAGAATGTAACTGGGAAAACTATAAAACGCAGGGGTTTTTTTTCCATCATTCTGCAGAACTGGGGCAGGGGTCAGGGAAGGCAGTGCATATGGGCAATACCAAACAAATTCTAGATCCTTTTTCATATTACAAGTTTATTTGAACRATCATTTTAGAACCACTGTAATATATGTATTATTGCTCAAACCTCAYTGTTGCCTAGCAAACCAGCAGAAAACAAAGCTTTGCCACCTATTCCAAAAGTGGGCAACGAATCCACATTTCTGATCTCTTCTCCCTTCTTTGCAGGATTATTCCCTATCTCCATCCTGGAAAGCCAGAAGGAATAAGCACATTAGAAAGGAATGTCACTGCTTAACTCATTGGCACATTCTCTTTCTATTTCAGACTTCACGGAAACTAAAATCACCATGCTTTCTCAATTTCATCATACTAAAACTACACAACTTTCTTGTGAAGAAATGAGGAACACACACAAGAGACACACTACAGAACTGTCTGTACTTACACCTTAAAGACAACAATCACTTCATGAATTCTTGAAAACTATAGGGCTTGATCTTTCTATTTACATTTTTGCACCAAGGACTGGCTAAGGACACGGAAGTGTACAACAACTACTTAAGAATGAACATGGGGGAGCCAGGAATTAAACTGCAATGTCTCTCATGCAAACAACTACCATATTCTAAATCAGATTAAACTTGCCTCCACAAAAATGAACTATCCCTCTTATTCTTATCATCGTATTTGCAGAGCTGGTCCTTAATGTAGCTAGATGTAACATGTCTATACATAATATAAAGATTTCAAGGGTTGCGATACTTAGCAGAGGTTAAGAGGGAGACTAAATGATGTTCTCAACCCAAGCAGAAGCTTGAAGAGATACTAGGGGCTGTATTTCACAGAAAACTTTTCCTTCAGTCATGAAACAAAGTCACCTTAGGATCTTTCATTAACATCCAGCATACTACACACGTATTTGATTTAGGAAGTTATGTCAACATGACTTCAGTAAAGTTATCTTRCTTTTCAATAAACACAGTCAAAATGAAATTTCTCACAAGGATTCTAATATTTCAGTTACATTAATTGCAAATTCATAAATCTTCTCCTAGTCTCCAATTCCAATTCTGCCCCACCCACACTCCATGGAGAACTTAGAAAAACAAGCCAAACAGGCAAGAAAGTCTCACACATTTGAGCTTGGTATTACATTAAATGCACTTTATGCAAACATTCTATTATGTAAACATTTATGAATAATTTCTTTATATTTAAATTAAAAATTCAAATGGAAATACAAGGCTGCACACTACAGATGGGTTGTTTTAATTAGTGCAAAGACATTAATTTGTGTTTAATGTCAGCCCATTTAAACAACCAGAGCCTATGTTTGGGCTTTGGGAAGAACAAAAAAAAAGCCATACRACACTATTGGCAACAGAAGCAAGATGCCCATACCAAGCACACTACAAAATACTGAGAGGTCTCACTGCAAAAAGACAGTTTTAGTTTTAGCAGTTATTTTGGTATGGGTGGAAGTGAATTACAGCAAGCAAGTGAATTCATCTGAAAAGCAAAACCTACAGACCCATAGCCKGTATTAGCAATGATACATACCAAGTTGTTCCAGCAAGCCCTTGCCATTTAGAACAGAGTATTTTCATACTCCAGCCACATAGATCCCAGAAACTCAACCCACATTTCCTGATTTCTACAACAAAGAGTGTCATTAGCTACCAGCATCATCAGGAATGCAGTACTACAGTAACCATACTTAAAGAAACCTTTCATCTAGCTTGGGAAAAACAAAAGTATGGTGAGACTGGTATGACAAGTTAATCAACTTTTAAGCTATTAACCTGAGCTTCAAACAASACAGCTCAACTAGTAAGCACACAGTCCTATACATAGAGAACCTGTGCTCAACTCAAGTTAATACAAGTATTAAATGTTCAGTTTAGTCTGCTTGTTCTAATTCTCCATTTCCTTTTGTTTTCCTTTGATTCATGTAGCAAATAATGAATAGTTTCACAAGATTTAGCTGGTAAATAAAAGTCTCAAAAGAAGTTCTCTTCGCTGCACAACTCCAGTACCAAATTCTTATTAAGAGCAGAGATTCAAGAGTCATTTTACTAATATGCTGCTGCTCAAAAAATCTGTACTATTAGGCTGGAGTTACGACTTTTCTGGGTCTTATCTTTTTCTGCAAGTTGTGTTTAACTGTTGATTTTAATAAAGCATTAAAGTATTCTTCTATACTTCGACACAGCTGAGTCTTGTAATTCCTAGTAATCTTACGACTTTTAATTCCTTACATTCCTGTATGTAATTTTGCTATGCCACAGCCAGCCTAGCTGCAATGGGAGCCAAGACCTCTCTACTCTGACCCTGTAACTATGCCTCTTACTGTTGCATCTTTTGCCATCTTAGTATGTTTTACTAAAACAACACTACTGCATATCTTTTTACTTTAGCTTATCCCTATAAGTGCCTTTTTCATGAAGTACATACTGATAACAATGTGCATAGGTGAGGAACATATAAGTACAAACAAAAAGAAGTCCCTTAGGTTTCTCMTGTAAAACACAGAAAAATTGGACAGTATTTCTGAAAAAACTGTGGAGGGGGATGGAAAGGGGGTAAGAACCAACACACAGCTACTGAAGAATATCATTCCTGCTTCACCTGACCAGAGTACATAAGCTGGGGTATTCAAACAATGTCTTCCRGCAATCCCACAAATCATCTTGCCTGGAACAAAGCTATGTTTCCAGCTCTGTTCAGACAACCAACACCTCTCCTTAGATATCCAGRCTGGCTGCAGTACTGCCATTGATTTCTTGACTACATGTGTGCACTGAGCTTCTAGAGATCACAGGTTAAGCAGTAGAGATAATCCTGTTGCAGTTAGCTGTAATTTGTTCACATAAATGTTGATTATATTGGTCAGGCTGGTGGAATAAAACCACTTACTGTTCTACAGCATGACTCCAGAGCCCTGTGCGCAGTTCAGTTAAAAAAGCACAATGAAGGTGGTATTCCTGACAAAGAACTCTGTTTTCCTTTACCTGCAATTACTTCTGCATTTTGTTTACCACTGGCATTCCATGAATAGCTGTATCAGTAAAATCTGGAACYTTCAGGTACCGCATGTTCTGAAAAGCTTTTTTTTAGTTGCTAAGATTAATTACAATCATTGGCATATCTGCTTATTTAATGTCAGAGAAATATAAAGGAAGAAAAATATCTGAAGGACAACTGAAGTATGATTTTTTTTTTAAATCCTGATTCATTTAAATTTTTTAAATATTTTTCTAAATGAAAACTGCAGAACTACTCAGATTTCAGCAGCACTCCTCTCATCAGCTTGCTTTTCATTAACTGTTTGATTCCTAGATCTCCAAACMGCCACTCCAGAAGTCAAGCTACAATTAGTCACTGAAGGTGCTTGCTAGATGAAATTAAGAGACTTCCAGCTCCATCCTGATTAAATCTACACACCCCAAACAAAGTAACTTTGTAATCAAAGTTATCAAACATGTTTGCCTTTTACAATTTGAATTTTTTTTTTGTTTTCAGCATGGATACCTAGGGATTTCAAATTGCAACATGCTTGCCAGCTGCAGATTGACCAAGTGGCCAGCACCCATTAAAACTGAAAAAGAGAGAACATTCCAGACAAGCTGAGAAGCTTGATGAAAATCAGGAGCAGGTAATTCAGACATCCTTAAACTCTCTCTTTTCTTTTTTTAACCAAGCATTTTGGTCATTCTCAAAAGACCCCATTCAGAATTAAAGCCTCTGTCTTAAAAGGTTTACTAGAGAAGCTGATGACACTCTGCAAGGGTTTTCTATTATTCTCGAGATGCTGTTTGTACAGTAGTGATTTCCGTAGATTTTGAAAAAAACTGTAACTTTCTAGTACAGATGATAATAATTCTTTGTCCAACAGTTAAGTACATAATACACAAATACTAGAATGAAAACATCTAACAAACAAAAAATGTACTATGCTTAAAGACTTCAGAAACCATGGTTTGCAAAAAACTGTCATTTCAATATTTGCTTTCAAAAAAATGGAGTTTCTAGTAATTTTAGGATATTTGTTTGTCAAAGTTGAATAAGACCCAGCATGAGCCAGGCCATTGAGATGAAAATGCCAGGCATACCCAAAAAAATCAAATCAATGTCTTTTCAACACAGTCTCAATGTCAAACAGCAACAATGAAAAAAAAAAAAAAAAAAAAAAAAAAAAAA
>NW_026623264.1:1455216-1494703 GCF_030028575.1 Malurus melanocephalus
TGAAAAAAAAAAAAAAAAAAAGAAATAAAACAAAGACCTATTGAGGTCAATGGGACATTTCAAATAACACTGCTATGTACTTTCTAATGAGACTTGTTAGCAACCCTTACAGTTCAACTGCCTAACTACTTTCATCATAAAGGATCTTGAAAGCTTTTCAAGCAGAAGTGCCTACACCTCAGTGGTTTACAGTACACCTTTGATATCCAGTAGAGGAAATCCCCATGGGCTACATAACTGTTTTCATTTTGTCCCATGAAATTCTGTTCACCTTTGSATGATGTATATGCTTGGCAAAGTCCAAATTTTTCTCCTCTCCTGCATTCCTGCAGATTTTTGGCAGCATACCATAGCCATAACCAGGTTACAAAGCTGAGCTCATTTCACCAGCAAAGCAGCAATGCAAATATCAGAATAATTTTAAATGGTCAGCAGGAAACTCTTTCCTCCTGCATTCCCTCAATTTACCTTCCAAAGATGCCATATGGGACAGAAGATCCCTTCCCGCCAACCATGACACACTGGTTCTAAAAAAATCAGAATTAGCACATAGCTGTAGCAGCTGATACTCCACAAAGAGGTAACAAAAAGAATAATTTTCTTAACTCTTGGACAAGGGAAAATACTGCATGAACAGTCATGACCATGAATTTTCTGGCCCATCCAAACACTTAAAACCCAAACTGAACCATCCATCATATCAAAGACTGATGGCAGACACTTTTGTAGATCAGTTGAAGACAATTTTGCAGTTCAATTGGAAACTTTAAGATCAGTGCTACAGTTCAAAATTAAAGCCTTATTGCTTCCCACTTATTAAACCCTGGAATGTTCCTGCACATATCATTAGAGAACRTTAATTAGGTTACACACTCAAGACTTTGAAACATGGGAAATGGTAGCTTGACAGTCMTCATGCTTTGGATATTCTACTGTGTCATGCAAATGAATTATGATTAAGTTTTTACCTATGCAGTATCATTCCTTCATTAACTTTATCTTCTTTACTCTTAAGAAAAGCAACAAGCTGAAAAAGGCAAATGAGTATAGTAACCAAATATAAGTAGAGCAGGACCCTCCCTCCCACTAAATAGCAACTTCAAGATGATGAACTTACTCTCGTTTACATACTCTAAAATCGTTGCCACAGGAAAATTTCTTCTGGCAAAATGTTTTTCTTCCTCAAGATGCCAAGTATTTTTTTCAACATTAAAGCTTTGGCCYAGGGAACCTTGAACTCTGAATTTTCTTTTTTACTCCCCTTCCCTTCCTGCTTCAGAACAGAGAAGCACAGAACAAAGGTTTATGCTACAGGAGAGTTCACAAATGATGGTACCACTGAGCAGGATGCACACTACATGACTCTGCCTTAAATGGAAGGACACACACAGCTTCACCACACTTCAAGGACCAATGCTAATTTTATTTAGTGTCCTTATTTCTGGGACTGGGGGSAGGATACAAAATGAATCAGTTGACAGCTGTCTATCAACTTCTGTCCTATCTCTTCTGGTCATAGGACAGACACAGCTGTTCACACCAAGTGAAGTAAGACGGCTGTACTGTGGGAATCAGCCACAGCCCTCATGCACAGCTGCAGGTTTCAACTGATCCTGCTTCAGGAAGGTTCAGAGCTGCAGGTGTTACACAATCAGAGAGATAATCTCAAAGAGGCCAATACTGTCTGAAATTTTCTTCTCATTGCTTCAACTGGCACAGAGCTATCCCTGCCATCCCACCCTCTGCCCCAAATTGGGAAAGTTACACCGGAGACACAGTGACATTGGAAACATCGAATGGCTGAGGTTAGGAGGGACCTAGGGAGATTATCTAMTCCAACCCACTGCTCAAMGCAGGGTCAGCTACATCAGGCTGCACAGAATGGCCCAAATGGGCCGTGAGTATCTCCAAGGTTGGAGACCCTTCAACTTCTAAATGTAACAACCAAAGTCTAAGTAATTCATTTAAGATGAGCCCATAAAACACTCTCTGGACATTCATGCCTTRCTACAGTTTGAACTATGATTCATTCAACTTTGGGATAGCATATGCCTCAAAGATACCTGAAAGAAACATGCTTTGCCAAGCAGTCACTAGACTCTGCATGAAAACCTTCCCAACTCTATATTCACATAATCTACAAGTTAGAATTCAGTGGTTCTGTAAGCTGYGATTAAAGTGTTGAAAAAATCTTCTAAAGAAAGACTTCACAGAGTGAATCTTTAAAAAAAAATTCTTGAAGAATTACCAAAGTGAAGGAAGAAATCCATAAAGGGGAAAAGGCAGCACTTTTTTCATACTACCAAGACTAGACAGACATGGAGGGTAAAAACTACATGGGTAGAAGATTTCAAACCTGTATCAGACACCAAGCAGTCTTAAAAAATTGTTTTCTTCTACCAAGAAGTACCAGCAACATCAACATTAACATCACAGCAATAGTCATACTTTGATTCACTCAAAGATGAAGGATGCAGACCTGACTACAAGGTATGTAATCCTCCAGGTATGTAATCCTTAACAACCACACAGAACTGTTGTCATTTTGAAACAGGAGGCGTGCCTGCTTAGAAAAGCCCTCATGAATTCTCCTATACCCTTGTTTAGCCAGTCCCGTGACAGCAAATAATACTGGGCCACACCTGGGCATCTTTGGTTTTTCCTGCTTCAGAGAGAACAGGAACMATTAGCCCAGACAGATGGATGAGGTGGATCAGAGTATTTCTTCATGGCATGAAGCTTMTTTCAATCATCTCCTGCCTCATGGCAATGGCTCTTGCRGCCACAGGATGTGACAGAGGCAATTTTACAGCAGGACTCTGGCACTGAGAGAGCATCTCAGAGTCACACCAGCACTTAATGAACTTTCCCACTAAGAATCGTTTTAGAAAGGTATTGTAGACTTCTCAGAAAGCCTCACAGACTTCCCACAAGCCTCCACTGAGAGTTTAGAAACGAGGAGGGGTGGAATGCTAGAAAACAGGCCCTCTGAATAACTGTCATACAACAAGAGGCATTTCAAAGAGCAAACACTTCGGTTTTAACTACTCTGCTTCTTTAGGGCTGCCCCTAAGCCACCAACAAGACAGGACCTGCCTGTTCTCCCAATAATGAAATAAAAAACTCAGGTGGAGTCACAAAGAGGATCCTCCAGCACACACTCAACCTCAAGCACTTCAGCAGCCTAGCACTTGCTTGGCACAGRAAAGGCATGCAGGCAGATGACAAGAGACTGCCTAGAAAAGGGGAGAGAGCAGGGCAAAATTTACATATGGACATTCTCAGGCTAAGCACCTATTGACTGCTATCTCACACAGACCCTGGTACCAAGAAACAAAAATCAACGCCAACAATTCATGCCTTATATCACAATGAAATACAAAGAGCTTTGCAAGAACTTCCCATGAAAAGTGACTCCTAATCACCTGCAGGTAAAGAGCAGAGTACAGCTATGTGTGACAAGGGCACAGCTGATGCTGCTGTACCTTTGYTGGAGGGCAAAGCACACGCACCAGCCCTGGGCAGCTGTGCACATCTGGTACCCTGCATGAACAGCTACCACGGGCAATCTGGGCATACACCCAGAATACCAGGTTTCAACTCAAACATGAACACAATGAAATAATTACATAACAAGAAACTGCCTTTAAAAATCAAAGCCAAAAGCCAGTAGATTCAAGAGGTCTGCTAATGTCACAGAAATTGCACTAAACTGAAAAAATGCTGCTGTTTTTAWGTACTTCTAATCTTCACAATGAATTGCATGTAAGAAACTAGGAACCAAAGCCTGAAAGCTTTCAGAATGCAAGCAACTCAGACTTCATTCAACACCTTTCCAGCCTGAACACAAGAATAAATTTAACCATATTAACCTTTTTAAGTTACTATCTGCAGTTCTGCAATTGAGCTTTAATAATCTTCAAGTTGCTATGTCCATAGTAATCAGTTGCAAAAGCTGGGCTTGCTCACATGTCCTAAGTGCTGAATCATGGAAAAAAAAATTAGCACACCTAATTTCCAGCTCAGGAGATAACCCTATTTAATAAGCTACATGCTACTSTCTTGTATGTTATGTAAATGTTTCCTTAAAAAAAGCCAAAAAAMCCCCAAAACCAAAAAAGAATGTATTTAATTGCTGCTTTGAAAATCAGGGCTCATGAAAAGACCATATGTGGAAATGTATTTATTCTCATTTTTAAGTGATTCCACATGTACAGTTACTCAAGTGTAAAAACTTACACATTTTCCAATACAGCAGACCAAACACTAAAAAGCTGGGAAAATGTTGTAATAGTAGGAGATTTAACTAAGATGAAAATCATGACAGTCAGCATTATGATTTTTACAGTACTAACACTACTAAAATGCATGTTCATGCAGTGGCCAAAAGAATTATATTATAGGCTCAGAAATAAATATTAAAAAGCAGCACTTTCCAAACAGTGATCCAAAAAGCCATGGCAAGCACATAACTCTATTTAGGGTATTTTCCCTGCAAGTCTCCATTAGAAATGCACGGTGGTCTTGAATATAAAGAAGGAGAACTGTTCCATTGCTAAAAAATTCTAGAATACCCTGAAAAAATTATGTTTAAGAAATGAATGAAAAGAATTATGTTTAAAAAGTCAAACAGTTAAGCTTTTCTTTCACACGTATTCAACACCTAATAGAGGTTCTATAGAAACAGTACCTAAGTAAAAACTAGTTATTTAATAATGTTTTTAAATATATCCATGTTGTTTTGGCAAATTACTGTCTTTGGAGCTGTGTTCCTAATTTAATTTAGTCTGAAAGGCAGAGGTTGCTCATACTAATCAATTATACAACCCCTTTTAAATCTGAAAAGCAAATATAAACTCTCACAAGTTTTTCAAGACCTGAAGCCCCTCTCATTAATTAGCTTTCTGAGCCAATTAAAAGATGTGTTTTTGAACATCACTCAGATAATGTTTTGCTTAAATAACTGCTAAGGAAACACCATGCTATTTAATATTTAAATCCAGTTAGAACAACTCACTGACATTCTACAGCAGAATTTACTATCCTTGGCAAACAAATCAGAAGCATTACTTTATTCCTTATATAGCCCTAAAACTCCACACCAAAGTGTAACAGATTTGTCAGAACTGAACTATCTTTCATTTACATTTACATGACACACAAGCATAGGAAGCAAGCRGGAAGTTACTCCTTAGCTTGAGCCCAAGCACAGGAGCAATTTCTGCCCACCTAAATCGGTATGGTGACAGATATCTTGTACTGGGCTGGCACACCAGCCTTTCAGGTAGACACAAGGCTCATGTCAATGTGGCATGGATCTTCATGTATTCCAGAGTATGTAGTGGACCATAATCTTATGCATGGCTGACAAACCCATGTTAAAGGGTATGTTCATCTTCAGAAACAGTAAAACAAAAATAAACAAAATACAACACATTCCACTAGTGTTCAACATTCAAAACCTATCCGTGGTTAAAGACAACCTGACTGCAAAGATACTCACAGAGCCAAAAGAGGAAAAAATGAAGGTGCTCTAACAGCCTCACCCACCTCCAGAGGGACTTAAGGCATTTCAAATTGCTAGCAATTTCACTATCATTATTGCTATTAAACTTCCTATGGCCTCATAACTACTACATCCTGCCAATAATATATTGCTCCAGAAAGGAGCTTTTAGTCTTCCTGATACCTACTGCATTTACCTTTTAGTTTGTCCACCTGATAAAAAGCCAATGCACTTTGCCAAGACACACCTAAGAGAGGCAGTAAGTACGCATGCATGCATGTTTCAATCTATTTTTTACTGATTTATAAGATCTACATTGAATTGTCAAAATCCGATTTTTCTTCCTAACTCGGCTACATATTAAGCTAACTTTCTTTGTTGKTTATAAGGTATAAAATATCCTACCAATCACCTCTTATGATGAACTCTTACACGAAAAAGAGGCAAAAACCTTTGTGCATGTTCACAGTCCACCCAGAAACAAAATAAGAATAAAACCTTTTTTTTTCATAAGATTCAGAAAGTGTTTATTTAAGGTTAAATTATTATTTTCTTCCTGTAATAGCAACTTTTTTAAAGTTAGTTAAAATGTTTGCTGTTACAGCCTCTACAGGTTGCTAAACACTTTCTGGGTACAAAGTCACAAGTTCTGCGGAATGCTGCTCTGTGTACTCTGCCTCTGCCAGCTCAACTTCCCAGGTGACACATGCACCATACAAACACCAGGTACAAGTTGGGGAGTTAAAGGTCTGTGCTTTTACATTTTRTTATCTACAGAACACACAGCAGGCTCTACTTGACCACTCAAAGCATCATCTTCTGGGTTTCCTATGACCACAGCAAGTGCACGTCAATGCATCCCTTTCGTGCAGTCAAAAAGGTTTAGAAGATAATCCAGTAGGTCAAGTAATCACAGGATTTGTACAGAATTTAATAAAAAAACAGAAGAAGGTTTCCTTACTCCGTGATACAGTGAAAAGGCATGTCAGCACTCCCTCAGTTCTACAATTCATAACTTTATATAAAAACTTATACATATTTTTTCCCCCTAGGTGTTATTCCAAGCAGTATTACTCTATTAAATAAACACTGCACTTCCATTAATTTGGTATTAAATACCATTAATATGGTATTAGTAAACAAGTATATATATGGTAGCATGTTCATTTCTATTCCTTGTCATACAAATGTGATAGATTTCAGGTCTTGAAATAAGTGTCCTTGTGAACTAGGATTTAAAAAAATCAGATTGAAACATTCAGGTTTGCCTTACACATTAAACAACTAATATGACATATGTTAAAACTTAAGACAGATTACTGCCTGAACATTCCTGCAAAATCAAATTGTACTTCATAATATTTGGAAAAGCCCCAAATGGTAGAACATGAAATGAGCCCTCTTCCAGGGCAACACATCCCATGTCTGACAAATTCTGAAATGTACAAAGGGGCAATCAGCAAAGATTGCTAAACACACTAAAGATCAATAAGTCTGCACAAGCAGCATAACCTGGAGAACTAAGCATGGGGCTGGCAGCAGCAACTCTTCAGTTTAATGCTGCTGCAGAAACAAACATGGATCTTCCTGGTTTCYTAAATGAACAAACTGAAGCACAGTTATAATTACACAAGTTTTGTTAAATTTTCCAAAGAGTTCTACATGTCCCAGTAAAGCTCAAAAGTGTGTCAAGGAAGAAATTATTACTGCCTCCATTTTTAGGACCCTTGGCAGTAAAAGAAAGAAAAAAGGGCATAAATGACTAAGCCAAAATAACTAAAATGCTCACACAAAGCCAGATAGCATGACAGAGGTAGGAGAAACCTCARCAACTGGAGCAATTGCCCCAACTGTCAAAATTAGCATTCTTATTAAAAAGATGGCATGATTTTCGTTTGCTTTGTAAAACAACCATATAAAACATATAAGAGTCCTCTAAACAACTAACTCCACAAAGCAAACTTTAAGTTACAGACTATCACCAGATTTTTTTTCTTCTGTCTTATTTTAAGTAGCTGATGAGAGGTTTTATGAAACACCATGTACAAATATCATGAGGGAACGGCTATACAAAAAAAATTTAAGAACATTTCTCTTTGCAGTCACTCAAAACACAAAAATCTAAATGGGCCTAGAAAGGTCTTGCATATATATCAGAGGCACCATCAGAATTCATTCTTTCAACTATGCTTTACAAAAAGCTCAAGCATATCCTCACGATAGCAGATGTGATGAAAATGCCATCAGAAACACTACCATATGAACAATTTAAAGGAAACTCTTCACATCACATAAAATCCACAGACAAGTTGAATAGTACCCTGACCTCTCAAATCTAGAAGCCTCATTAAGGTTTTCTACATGCACATACAATAATAGTAATTTTTAAAAAGGGAGGGGTGGGGAGGAAAGGAATTTAAAGCAAGAGCAAGACTTGAATTTAGTTTTTATGTGAAAACAAGGTAATATAGCTCTGAAGTGCTTCTGACAGGAAGCAGAAAATGTTAGCTACCCCAAGAGTTGGAATATATATCTGGTTTAGCTGAGGTCTTTCCCTTTCAATATTGATGATTTCTGACCAAGAGTTAATTTAAAATAAGCTGGTCATTCCTACCAAAAGTACATAAGTATGTAACAACTACAAGCCAAGCCCAAGATAGGTAAATTTGTATTGAGTTACAGAAGTAAATCTTCTTTTCAAACCTGCAAAGAAATTAAATATTCTAATCAGCAAGCAAAGGCAGATAACTCTCAAACCTGTGTGTACCCAAACACACAAATGGAAAGAAAGGAGATGCAGTAAAACCTGTACCAACACGCTATATGTTAGAAATCTGACTCTCATATTTCATAGGAGCCAAAGAAAAAGAAAGATGAAATRAAAAGCAAGCTAAGAACAAGGCAGAACAAAAAAATACAAAGCTTCCACACGTTACAGTATTGATGAAACCCACTGAAACACACTTTTGTAGTTTAAAAAGGTCAAAAAGAGAACCCAGATGATTTCTTCTTAATTCTATATTTGAACACATACACACATAGATGTCCTTCACAAGCGTCCTYGGGTCTTAAAAAATACTTTCCCCACAGATCATGAAATTGGTCCTATCAGACAAAAACGTTTGGCTAAAGAAAGGTAAGTAAATCAAGCACCCATAATTTAGCAGAAAGCATTTAAATGTTAAAAAATGGACTTAAGAATACTTGTAGTTTACCACGATATTTTGAACTTTATGTATGGCAGTCTTCTGAAATTACAGAGCAGAAGAAAAACACCTCAAAGAAAACCTCCAGCAAAAAGTCGTTTCAAATATAACCAAATGCACAGAAAAACTTGTCCTGTTGTGTATAGGCCATTCAACAATGGCTTTCCTATCACAACTCTGTYGGGCTATTTGAGGGATGACAGGTAATTACATACACACAACTTTTCAGAGCAAAGATGGACATAACATGCAGCTAAGACAGGCACATGAAAGGCAGCTGACACCTGTGCTGATACTGTGCAAATCACTCCTGATGTGGAAAGMCTCTTTCACAAGAATTCCCACTAATTTACAATAGCAAAGGAATCATCCCTAAGCAGCTAGGGTGAGATTTTACTCAGCTATTGGTTATATTACATTCCTGATGACAAAAGTTGTTGACGTTAAGGCTGCAGAGTAGAATTTGTGTGAGAAGGAAAACCATCTTGCATATTCAACATTTTTTTCACTACTGACAGCACTTGAATAGTCCCGGAATTTTGTTTCAAAGTTTAAGACAGATTTCATCAAATGCAATCGAGGGAGTAAGTMTTATACTCTGTCTTACAAAAACTGTTCTATTTGCTTTTCAGTGGCATAGGCCACTGGTGCTTTGTCATTGCCTTTGAAACTGTCCGCCATTTCTCCTTTAACTTTACTGTTCCTAGGAAATGCACAAACTCCGTGCCCAAATGTTTCAGGACTCATTTTCCCCGAAGGCCATTCCTTAACAGGACGAGCTCGCACATGTGGCCAACTGCTATATTAAGGAACAGGATCAGTATCTGAAAACTGATCAACATCTACATCACCGCTGGATAGAATAATTGGAATTACTGCACCATCGTTCATCGATAGGCCCGCAATCAGCTCCCAGCATCGCTAGCATGGTGCACAAGAACAAGAACGGGGCTTTAAAAACTCAGTTGTTTTCCTAACAGGGTTGTCACTGTTGTAGGACGTGACTTGGAAAGCTTATGAGGTGCAACTGAGTACTTACTCAGCTGGAAGTAATAGAGTGATACTTTCACAAGAGCTTTTAAAAACCAAGTGTGCAAGTGATGTAACACCAGTAGATAGAAAAGGGACAAGAAAATAACATGTAGAGAAGAGGAATAAAAAGCATTTATGTGAAAAGTAGAATTGTTACTCTAAGGGTTTTCTCTCTTAAATCTTCTGGCTGATAATAACAGYGCATATTTCAGTAACATCCATTTGTGTATTACACTTGGGAGAGCACTAAACACTCATTTAATTTGTAGAACAGCACTAGATGCAAYAGCCCAATCTCTCCGCTTCTGCCAGTGTTTATGACAATTTATTTATTTACTCGGTTATTGGAATGACAAGAGGCTGGACTTTTAACTTCTTCTATTGACCAAATCCTAAGATATATGGAAAGGATATAAATACTTAATTCACATAATTATGTTGAAACAATGCCATACTAAAACAAACACAGGAATTCATGGGTATTGAAGTCATTTTTTCAACTTTCAGTTTAGGAGATCTGGAAACAGAAACCTTAGAATACACTTGTACATRAAAAATAAGTGTCAAGTCTTAATTYAGAATTTCCTGGTTATTACTGATGTAAACAGTGCAACAGAAATTTATGTACTTTGAGATTGCAATATCTTAGAATAAAACATATCCTTAAAGTATGGTTATAAAAATATCCATCATAGTATCTGTAGTCAAATATACAAATTAATACATTTACAACGGAACTAACATGCCATAACAATTTCTTTGCCAAAAACATTTGTCACTTGGGTAGAATAAACWAGTATCTTAAGTTTTTAAAGCCCTTCTGCAGTTCAAAATTCTCATTTATCTCCATGACTGTGTTATATTACAACGCACAAAAATTCTGCATTTAGGAAAGGGAGATGAGAGAAGATTTTTATAAAACTAGAATTCTGAATGATGCTAAAATGTATGCAGATAACATTGCCAGTTTTGCTGGCACAAATTATGTCCTATTCATTTTTATGGTTTCTATTACCAAAGGGAAACAAAGAATGACAGCACTCCATTTTGGTTTCTTAAATGCAGAAAAATGAAAAGTATCATAAGTACAATTCAAAGTGGTGCTCATTTGGAAAGCTGAGGAAAAATATCTTTCAAAAAGAGAAGTGCTAACATTTCAAAGCATTATTTGAAAACTCTTAAGGGAAAAGTTGAGAGAAGCAAGGACAGGATTATAGCAACATTAGATACAAACATATCGTCTTCTAATGCACAGTGGAGCAAGACAAGTWTGTGTATGTGGGTGGGACATTATGTAAAAGGAAATAAATAAATGAGTCAACAATTACACTTATTGTTTTAAAAATACCCATGAAATTTCGTTCCATCATTTTCAGCAGACTTTAGTGGATTCCCTCACCATCTTGCTGCTGTAACCACAAGTCTTTTTCCCACCATTTGTTTTCTCCAGAATCAAATCTCATTTGGAAGAGTATCATAAACACATTAGGGCAAAAGCAATGACATCCACATGTTCCTTTCCACTTAGCTTGCCACCACAAGGGAGTGAGGAAAAGGGRTCACTGCTGCAACTATAGGCGGCTCAACGTCAGGTTGACAACGTTCATTTTCTAACAGGCAGAGGTCATCAAAAAACTGACTTACAAAAACATTCTCAAACAAGTCCTATTAGAATAAGATTCWGGATGAACCTTTSAGTRAGACTGAGTATCACCCCAAGACAAYCCACTGAACAGGCCTGGYGCTTACTACAGGTATTTAAAACCYTAATCTGGTTTGRGTAAATCAGCAATTTTACAACTTGAGTTCCTGTCACCACAGGAAAATTCCACAGTAGTGGAACAGTAGTGACTGTTCCTTATTTCAGAATCTCCCTTTCATCTACACAGTCTGTAAAAATAATTCCAACACCATAATCTCACCCTCATATGTAACAAGCATTTATCAGATCTCTTGCCACTTTTGAGAAAATACAAATCTGACTTAATTCTACCCTTCTAACTTCTGACACTCRTTAATGCATTAAATCGTGTTTCTTACCCTCCATGACTATTTCCTAAGATATTCTTGTGAAAAGGRGCTGAGAGCTGCTGTGAGTGTACAGCATGAGCTATGGCACCATCACAGGACTCCATTGCMCTTAGTTCCTTCTTAGGAAGCACTTCCCAGACACATCAGGAAACTAAGTGTCAGAAGGTGCTTCACCTCTTTGTCAAGGATTCATAAATAGTTCATAAAGTAACATATATTAACAGAATTTAACTAAATCGGTGAAAAAAATTAAATTATACACTTGATTATGAATAACAGGACTCTGCTCCTTAAAGCAGTATCACATGAGTTTCTCAAGGGCTACCAAAAGGCAATAAAAAGAAAAATACAGTGTGTTAAGCTCTTCAGGTGGCCAAAARGTCCTCTACCAGAATAAGGGACTTTCTACTCCTTTTTCTGAAGTCTAAAGAATTGTTGAACATTTTTAGGTCATGTTTTTGGTAAGCTTTTACTTTCTGCACAGCAATTTAAATTACATTTTGTGGTAAAATTTTAATCTACTAAAATATAAATGTGCACAAAAGAAAAATAATTAAGCTTCATCTGCAAAATATATTAAAGCTGCCAATATAAAGTACACAAATGAAAAATTAAGCCTATAAAAATATATAATGAAAGACATCTGGCACAAATGTCAGCCTTCACATGCTTGTTTTGTCAGCTGTCAAATCATGGTAATACACGATGGTAAAAGGCACACTGACAGCAACATTSCTGGTATTTTAAAGAACAATCATAAAATACACGCATCTGCATTGC
The DNA here is from genome assembly GCF_030028575.1 of Malurus melanocephalus. NCBI lineage: Eukaryota > Metazoa > Chordata > Aves > Passeriformes > Maluridae > Malurus > Malurus melanocephalus. Next base: position 1,467,772 of record NW_026623264.1, read on the forward strand.
TACCAAAGTAATTGAACAGGGCTGGTGGTCCACAGAAAAAACATTCATGCCTAATGCTTCTGAACATCAAACAAAAGTCTCTCCCAAATTATTTCTTTTCCACATAAGGCTTTTTGAAAGAGTTACCTGGAGTTCTGAGTAATTATTCATGCAATCCTTTACAGTTATTGCAGGTAAATACTGTTCCTAAGCAGCAAATGACATGGGGTCAAGGAATGCTTGCTATTCACTACATACTTATCTTTGTCAATAAGAAAAGTATTTTCAAAACATATGCAAGAGGAAAAAATAATTCCCTGCTTGAATTCATCTCAAAGAGTTAATTATTTTGGTATATCTTACTGATTTAAAAAGCCAGTGTTCTTCCTCTCATCAGACAGGAGTTCCAGTTACACTTTGTGTAACGAAGCACTAAAACCTCAGGAGGTGGTCTCACTACCATCCTCTTATGGTCCATACAGACTAACAACAAGAAGTTGGAAGGAAAATGAAAATATTGTATTGATATAGGTTTTGAACTGATTTGTTTCTTTCTAAAATAATGTTTGAGAGCAAYACCATGGGACAAAAAAGAAAGTTGTCTGAGATGATGCTACCTACCTGAAGATTTTATATRGTATTACAGTCATCATCTCCTGGAAACCAAAGGAGCAGTAGTAATAAGAGTTAGTCATAAAGACTCTAACCTAGCTTCCTGTTAAATATATAATCATGTTGCAACAAAAACACATTACTTTTAAATAACCATTCCTTAAAAAGTATGACTGAATKTTTTTCTGCTATAGTCAGGAAGCTAAATCAGGTCTGCATTTATTCACGTACCAGGCACACTAAGAGATTTTATTTAAATGCTGAGGAAGGTGAATGAAGAAAGTTTTCACTAGAAACTAAKTCTATTTAGTATGGTTGTTGGGATTTTTTTAATTTGTAAAGTTAATTTCTGCCTTGATATTATGARGTAGAAAAATGCCTTTTCAGAAAARTTCTGAAACTGCCTTCCAAGGGAGAAAGGAAGACAGTTGAGAMTTAAGGGATAAAASTGCAACTCTTGACTTTCCAAGACAYTGCAGCAGGCATKGGACTTGGTGAGTCCCAGTGGAAGCTGCCAAGTGATGGGCTTTTCTGGGGAAATCCCGTAGGAAAATTTTAATAGGTGTCATTTTACAAGGAAAATTGAAGCAAAGTCTTCCACCCATTGAAATTCAGAAATAATTATTCTGGCTGAAGCACAGCTGGCCTCAYCAGGGGTATCAGACCTGACCAAGAGCATCTTCTACCACACAGAAATCTAATGAACATGAAACTGGTGAGTAACAGCTTGTGGAYGCTTGCCTATAACCACATCATCATGCAAAGATCTTCTTCCCTCAATCTTTTTACTGAGTAAAATTCATCCAGACTAATTGCATAAATCTAACTGCTTTCACTCATCCAAATGATACATCTAAGCACATAAGTAAAATTCTCATAGTGGTGTAAGTCTACAAATACTTGTGCCAAAAGAGATATACATACATGCACCTTACTCTTTTCTGTAAGTTTCTGTTTTCACCAAGACTATTAAAATGAAGCCTTCCACATGAGCAGTAGCTCAGTGAAATAACACTGCCACTTCAAATGGTTTCTGTATAATACCAAATACCACCAAGATATTTAATCAGATTGATTATCTGAGGCTGAAACAAACAACTTGCAGCACTGACAGTCAAAATCATTATGTTAGACGTGCGGAAGGACAAATGAAGGCCTATACTGATCCACTGCCAGAGAATACTGTACATTYTCTTTCTGTCTCCACTTGAAAATCAAGAGACTGAAGAAAAATAAGAAAAAAAAAGGATAGTAAGACATGGCACTATGGCTAACTCATAGATGAAAAACAAGATTACAACTATCTGTAGTAATTTTACTTTTGTACAATGAAAAGTATCTATAATTTGTATATTCAACCTGAATTTCTCAGTGTAAGTTTTTCATACTTTTCTATTAGGTAGTTGTAAATTTTAAATGCCCATATACATCTCAGAAGATTGTATTAATACATTATATTTTTTTTCAACACATGTTGAAACAGGTAAGACTTCATATAACTTATCTTCTGATCTTTAACATAAAAAGTCTTAAACGTCATAATCCCTCTGCTGCATGAAAAAGGGTTTCAATCCCCAGCTGACAAGCAGAGAGTAAGGAGCATGGAAATTTAGTTTGACAAACATGCACTTGACCGACTTTGTGCCCTCAGCCACCCATAATTTTGCTCTCCCATAATGATTTTCTGATGCCACATGAGGGCTGTCAACAGGTGAGGTGCTTCTTTCATTMACAGATGACAGTCATCTACCTGATGACGTGATTTCTTATAACCTGTAGAAGCACAGTTTCTTTGGGGCAGTGGAAGAAAAGGGCAAACACACACACACGTTATCCCACAAACGCACATAAACATGTTTTATCTCAGTCATGATCACATGAGTTTCACTTCCTTCAGAAACCAAACTAAAAATGACAAAGGTAGGGAAGATGCACAAATACACAACTATGAGACTCATTCATTCTCACACCTTTGTATCTCTCTCCTACTCACTTCCTCMGAAATTTTTGGTAAACCTTCCCTATTACATCGTACCAATCATCAAAGAGAAGCTTGGGAAACATTCTGGCATCCATGTAATTCTTGTAAAAACACCAGGMAGTATAATCCTCTCAAAACAAGAATCCTAGAGAACTAGAGAAGCAGTATTTTGGCTTTTTACCAACCATTTCACAGCAAAGGTAATTAGTAAGTTACATACCATTGTAAACAACACCAGCACAAATCCAGCTTCCCTCACTCCTTGCTGTCTTCTAATGATGCCAAGATCATGACAGGCTTACTTAACATGGTTATTGTTTCCATTTTCAAAACCTTATGCTTAATTACGTTTCAGCTCTACATGATCTATCTTAAACAGCCAAACAAACCGAAAATACTCCAATTCCACTGTCTCACCTTTTTCCCCCCTTGCTATAGCAACAATGCACAAGGAAGACACTTCAGAAGGATTTAGCTTGTGTTGAACAGATAGGATTTGGTTAAGTGCATGCAGTAAGCTACTTTTGAAATAAATTACACAGCATAACATATGTTTCAGTAACAGTAAGTATCCAGATTCTGGTCAGTCTTTTCATATCAAGAGAACACTATGTACCAGGAGCAAAAGTCTGTGACAGAGGTCATATGAAAAAACAAGATGAGTAATAAGTAGTGTTTCATTCAYATTAGGTACAGTCTTCCATCACCTGAAAACTGGAAGAGCTGCCCCCCTGTTTCCTGTACAAAAAGCTATTGCCTTTTGGGATCAAAAAGTATCAGACATTTACAAATGCTTTGAAAGTTTTATATAATACATAATCACACATGCCTGTGCACACACATACACCCCCATCCTAAAGGAATTCCACGACTTCAGAAGAGCTGAAAAGATTGGGACAGTGATCAGCATCTCAATACTCCTTTCAAGAACCAACAGGAAATGATAACTAATGAAAAATTCCAAATATTATTAATAYGGGAAAAGATGTCCAGCTTTGACAACCAATGCAGTCATGGAATAAACACTTCCATCTTCGGTAGCTGCTAAAACAAACACTCTTTTACAGGCTTTGACAGAGAACAGAATTCATTTCTCYTTTACAGCTGCAGTGTTTCAAAGTCAGTTAAACATCAATGTGACAGCCTTACTTGCGAGAGCTCAGACATTYACTATATTATCTTAGCTGGACATGAGCAGAAAGCAGAGACTGTGAAGACAGAGAATGCAGCAGGGAGAGAGGGAAATCAAGATTGTTTTTCTTAAACACCTTATGAAGTGTTCATCTTAGTTTTTGCCACAGTTATTTTTCTTGTTCATTTATTCTGTATTTAAAGGCCCAGCTAATACAAACACAGTACAGATCTGAAGGCAAAAATTTCATAGGATGGTGCTTGTTTGCAAAGACACTGCTCAGTTACCAACTTCTTGCTCCGTGATAGCATCTTCCACAAATGAAACCCAGTTGACTGAGTTATTATCAATGCTTACAAATTAAACTGTTATTTGCTGCTAGTCATCACCYTACTGATTTTCTCATTAATATCTASAAGACAYGCAGTTTAGTCTCTTACACTGATTTCTGCCATTGACTTTCCTGTACAACCCCTAACTCACAAGACCATTGTGAATCTTAATGTATATTAATTTCACACAGAACAACAAGCAAGCAAAGTACTTGATAGTCAGCAGTTAGGAATATTGGCCAGAMGACAAACCAACCCTAACAATGTGCACAGGCCACTAAATTGAGTATCATGAACAAAGATTAGACACTAAATAACTGCAGTAGCCATTTGCAAATTGAGCTTCTGTGGAAACCTGGATGCTCACATGATTATGGTCCTGTCTACTTCCAGGTGTTCAATTACATTAAACAAAATTAAAAATACATCAACACATGTTCTTATTACTGGTTTCACATGAAAGSAGTTGTTGCTATTGGGAGGAAATGCTGTGATCACAAAGAGAAAAGGTCTTACAAGTTACCTACACTCAAAATGGTTTCTGAGTGACTAGTTCTTTCATGACAAATGATACCTACAACACTGAAAAAGTTTTCCATTTTGAWTTTGAACATTTTTATCACTTCTCTGTGCATGCTACAAGCTAGCTTGAAAAAAAAGAAAAATCTGTATTTCTTCCTTTATTCTTAGTGTTGTTTTGTACACAAATACTGAAGAAAAGGTACATCTGAAATACAGCTTACAMAACAGATCTACTATTAAAAAAGAAAATAGAGAGAAAACGGTAGCTAGTGAAAACAAAACACTGTCACATGAAACAGTCTGTGTAAATAATGTTATTAAGTGGTATTATTTTTTTCTTCTTTGAAAGTTGAAAATTTTGAGAAAGCCTGATGATTTGTGGTCATATCATTTGGCAAAACATGTAACCTTATATTCAGGAAATCKCCAAATCCCAGCTAATCAGAGTTTGAGCCACCTTCCACCTTCTGAAGGGTCATTTCACAGTTAAGGGAAAGACAAATCAAGATGCATTTCATCTGTCAATAATAAAACCACACTTCTTCACCCTTCACAGCATCCCCAATCTGAAGATTTCCATTTCACACTAATGCTTCGTGTTCCAGGTTTCTGTGTGGCCATTGACTGACTTCCCATACTYCCCTAAGATAGTTCAGTTAATATTTCTCCCCCTAGGAAAAACAAGAGAAGCAAACWTTCCCTACCAAAAGCTTTTTTGCCTCTGCTTCTCCAAGCCACCCTCTTCCCCAGTAGCTCAAATGAGTGACCTCAAATGAGGGAATGCTGCCCAAGCCAGACTCAGGGAATGGGCTGGCTTGCAACTCTGCCTACCACACAGGGTTTGGTATGTTTTAAACATTTATTTGTTAAAAATTAGTGTTTGGGAGGTTGCAGATGCAACAGCAGGTTGATGCCATGCTGCTCCACTCTCCTTACTGCAGCATTACTATTTTTAGTAACCAGCAAATGGGTGGCTGTAGGACCTCTCCTATCACCAGGAAACTATCMAGCTTGAAGTGGAAAAGCAGCCCAGCTCCTGCATGCTAGCAATTGTTCAGATAGAGGCTTGCAAGCCCAGCTCTGCTTGCTTCTCCTGCAACTAGCACTTCATTATATCYRTTTCAATKCAGCAGACAGKTCTTTTTTTTTTTTTCCTTTTGTAAGCAAATCTTTGATTGAAATATTGTAAAATTAACCTGCATCTTTTCTCCCTTTATAAYCTTATTGCACCATGGTAGTTACACRTGTCAGCTCTGGGAGAGCWCGGAAAAACTTYCATATCCTAAAAAATTCCCTTCCCSTACATGTRTACAAAACTGATGACTATGCTGTTTTACCCAGTATTTCCTCCCAAAATTGCAAATCCTCAGACTTCATCAAGACTTCAATTTCCATATCAATTACCGGCTTCAGAAACATGATACAAGACACTGAAATACAATTTAAAATCGACTTCAGATTGATATATATCAAACTATACCACTACAATATAGCTGCCTAAACAAAAAAAGGAACAAAAAAATTCTCAGAAGCAACAGTAAGTAAATTCTCTTAAATATGCAATTCAAACTATGTATAGACCCAGTTACTCAAATCAGAAATCTTAATTGAAATACTGGCACGTGGTATGTGACAGATTGGCAACGGAAAGTTCTGTAGGACAGGCTACACTCAGAACAGTGCTGGAGCTGAGCCCACGACTCATGTCAAAACTGATGTCAAAAAGTCTTGTGAATTTTCTCAGTATATGCAATGCACACTGCACAGCTTGTCTCCATTCAMTACTTCTCATCATTAAAAATGATGCATTATGCTAAGCTTTTCCTTGTCTTAATTTATATCCTATGACATCACCAGCTATAGATGCTTAGAAATTCTATTTAATTTGTAAGACAGTGAATAAATAATCTCCTGAGATATGACTAATTTTGTTATGTGACTTTTAAAGGTGACGTGTGGCTGAAAAAAATTGTAGCAGCAACAGGCACCAGATTTCCAACACAAAACAGTGAAAAGTAAAATGTTAGATTTTTAACTGAAATCCCCCCGCTTTTACTCCCCCAAATTCAAGTTACTAAATAATTGCCAAATACTCCCTTCATGTATGACAAAGCATAAAACACTTGAGTACTTGTATTTTAGTAATTTGCAAATTAATTTTAAATGTTTTGGCAGGATAAACTTTATATGCATAAACTTGCAACATATACAAGCTGCTTCTTTATCTACTTGTAAAAAGCAGAAGTCCTTTCAGTTCCAGTCACATGAATTTAATTTCATAATCAATTTTATTAATAATGCAAAACATTAATGCAAATCGAAGAAACACAAAATTAAAACTTCTCCATATGTAAAAAACACTGAAGATAAAACAAATAGTCAAACCCTAAGCCCAACTCCCCCACAGGTAAAGAAGACATTTTCCCCTATCCCTCAATTATAGTAATCTCCAAGCAGAAAGCTGATGGTAAGTAAAAAAAAAAAAAAAACAAAAACAAAAACCAAATCACCACCCTGCAAATTCAACCTCAAGTTAGATCTTAAAAATAAGCCCCATTCATACAATGCCTTAGTCATCAGGTCACAATCTTAATTTAAAACAACAAATTTTCCCTTTTGCTTCCATTATAAGGTGATAGCTAGCACCTCTAGTAATTTAAAGACATCCCATTTTCCTTGAGGTTAACCAGACAGCAAATCAAATAATCCCACAGAGGATTCAGAGCAGGGTTGACCCATTACTGAAGTGTTAAATTAGAATTTCAAAGAGTAACTTCATAGTCACCCTTCACAGGGATAATTTTTAATCCTTCTCCTGTGAAATGTGAAGTTAAGTCAATACTTGATGTTTTATCTCATAACAAAAGCAGACAAAAATACTGCTAACTCACAACAATCTAGGTTGATTCTTGTTTAATAAAATAGCAAAAGGCCACTGCTTCAATGTTTTAATAGGCAAGTTCTCTCTAGATTTGTTTTACAATTTCAGTATTAATTTACATTGGTAGAAAGAAGCAGGTACTTTATTTACATTTTATGAAATTGAATACATAAATATATTATTTATTTTCTCAACACAATCCACATATGCCAAWGAATCTGAATTTTGTATATGAGGGTTTACACCATTTTACAGCTAAGAACATGAGGAACTTAAGCTCTAGTGACATGTTTAGTACACTCCTGGCAAACCTGGCACTGAAGAATAAGCCCCTGGCTCTGTACTGCAAGGTCTAGCTCCATCCCTAGCTCATCCCATGTTGATACCCATGTAAATTCATTCCCATGGTTATAATTACAGAGAAATTTCATTCACGTGCAGGGGCAAATACTCCAAGTCCCCAAATTCTACAAAAGGTTCCTGTCCTGCCACCTCATGTAAATTACTTGTTGAATAAAAAAACAAAAAGAAAAGGTAACAATATGTTCAATTTTTGTAGCAGACCCTCAGCTAGCCTAAATAAATCATTTCAGCTGCCTGATCAACACAACAGCAGAAGCTCAGCACAGCAAGAGCCACAGAACCTGTCACTGGCATGGCTTAAGAGTGGTTCATATAACATGGTATCCTAAACAAATCAACAAGACAGAACGAAAAACTGATGCTACAACTAGTACAAATTACAGCATAGAAAAACACACACACAAAAACCCCACATATTTTTAATTATTATAGAGTGAAATAAAAATTCTCATGTTGTTGCAGATATGCACCCTCACAGAAAACCACACTATATTAATTTATTCTGCTACTCMAGACATTGTCTGTGTAAGAAAATACCAGTTCCCTTTTACTGACTTCCTCCCCTAGCAATGGTAAGCAAAATCAGTTAAAAACCAATAAAACACAATGTTGTCTTTACATTTGGCTAATGCAAGTGAAATATAGCAGAAGCAGGTTTGACCCAATATTGGATTTTCTGTTTTCATTTTTCCTGTACTGCCAGTTAGCTCAAACTTTCTGCAAGAAACCTTATTTCCCTTCTCAGAATCTTGTCTCTTAAAAAGTCCCTACTGCCCTGAGGAAATTCAAAGGGCAGGTTTCACAGTCATCTTTCTCAGCTTCCGCAATACAACTTGAGTAAAAATTATTTACACAAGCGTAACAGAACCAAGTACAGCTCATTTATGAAAAAAACTACCACTATGCTTATACAATAATATTCCCACAAAATTAGAACAGTAAGAACAGTCTCCAAATTATGTCAACAGCAAGACTTGTTACAGCACATKGCCCTTCCCACCATAACACCAAGTACTCCCTGGTGGGTTTAAATTTTTAAGAGTTCAATTCTACCATTGCCAGCCACTTTATTTATAGTTCACATTTTTACTTTTCAATTGCTCTGAGAAAGCTAAACATGTCTCATTTTGATCTTTTCAGATTTTCAAAAATTCATCAGTTTTACCTGATGAAATATCTCACACTGACCTTAGCAATAGAGCTGGGAAAAAAAAGAGGGCATATACAGTGGCAACCATGTGAAACTTTAATTTGTATTACCTTATATCCATTTAATTATGGCCAATGATACATCTGATACAAGGGGCAGAGCTGTGCCTATAATGAATTTTTCATTTCAGCCACTGAACAGGAAAACCACATATYTTAAAACTGTTACAAGTTGAGCAAATAGTCAATTCACCAGGAAAAAGTGCCCTTGTTTCAGATAGCTTACTTCATGTYGAAGTAGGGTAAGCTATTCAAAGCATTAAGAACATCCACAAGGGGATGTAACTGCTAAATATATCTGTGAATGTATACCTTAGCTTCCTTTGCAGTACCTTGTSGGAGAAGACAACCTTATGGGTAGCAGATAAATAAATTACATCTATAAAAGTAGGCAAGGGAAGAAACTACTGTCCTTTAGTGTAGGACATACGAAACAGGATGCTCACCTCCAATGTAAGAAAATCAGTTCTCTGACAAAGTATTTACACACCAATGGAAAAGCASAGCTATTCCAGAGGCAGCAAAGCTCTGCTCAGAAATACTGAGCAGCCCAGAGACAGCAGCCATGTCCTAAGAGGTCGGAGATGCAAAAGCAAACCTCTGCTCTGAATCAGAAGCAGCATGATTCCCTCCTCCATCTTGTTGTTCCCACATCCCAGTGTTCAGAAGGTGGAGGCATGCTGCTATCTGCCTTCCAGCCTCTCCCTGCTTTGGCAAAGATGGGTGTATCCCTGATGTCCACGCCTGCTGGTGCCTTTGCACACACAGCTCCTGCAGTCATGCCGGGTGAAGTGGGTGACACTCTCACCACAGCTGTAAAACACTGGCAACCTGCCCGTCCCCAGCTTGGCACAATGGGGAGAGGCAGGGCCACCCTGGGGAGCGAGACCAGAGGCCAGGAAGCAGGGAGCCATCTGAGCCATCAGATGTCCCTCTACCCAGGGCACAGGCTGTGCCACTGAGATGGTGGCCCTGTGGGAGCCCTCTCCTTGCACACCTGCAGCAGCTCCCACTCAGAGCTGTGCTCACAGCCACATAGGTGGCTTGCCTGTGACTTACTAACTGTTCAGGCTTGCTGTGACTCCTAGCCCTGAAATCCAAAACTTTTCATTTCAGAATTTCCTGAGTGAGCCATTACAGCATTTCTGATTAGCAGGGACTTTTCCCCCCTTCCTCAATGAAGATACTCATGAAATTCAAGCCAACTCATTAACAGCTTTAAGCTGGCCAAAAAAAAGTTTTCTGTAAGCAATTCCCCCTCAAAATACACACACACAATCAAGTCTAACTCTCTAGTAAGAGTCCCACAACCACGGATCAAGTTGYTCTGACCCAAAACATGGGACAATCCCAAAAAGTTACGAGATYGTATCAGAAGACCACAAAACAATTCTCCTGGAAGCTGGGGGCGGAAGGAAATAGCTCAGAAACCCAGTGATGAAGCAAATAAGAGAAGAGTAAGTAGGAGGCAACTTTGATAACTACTGTTACTGGAATCGAGTTCAGCAGCAGCAGGCTGTTAGGGYTTTTTTTTCCCCYCCTTTAAGAGCCCACARTACCTAAAACAGGACCAGAGCACCATATGCATGATTCCATGCCTATATTCAAAAATAAATATATACTATTGTGAAGCATATGTGCTGTATACACAGCATATTTGGCATGAACCAACTAAAGCTGAAAATTAATAGAACAAATCTATTTAACCATTTAGTTGTGTACTGTACTGTGGTGTACWGTAGGGGTGGTAGTGTGGTTGGTGTGTGACAGTGGTGGAATATCTGGTGGTATATAAAATGGCTTGGCTTGGGGTAGYTTGGGTTTGGGGTTTTTTTGGCTTCTGTAGATTTGTATTGAGTATGTTTTAAGTGTAGTAACCATAGTGTCATACAATTTGACTCACCAGTATTTGTTTCTCAAATATTTCTATGCTGATGTAGTGGGTTGACCCTGGCTGGATGCCAKGCACCCACCAAGGTCCWCTCTCACTCCTCTCTGCAAATAGACAGGTGAAATAAAATATAAYGATGGGCTTATGAGTTGAGATAAGGACTGGGAAGGRTCACTCAATAAACACCATCATGGGYAAAATAGGCTYRAATTAGAGATATTAACTGAATTTATTACTAACAAAATCAGACCAGGATAATGAGAAGTAAAATAAAACCTCCAAAACACCTTCTCACCACTCCTTCCTTCTCAGCTCTACCTTCTCCCCCATCAGGAGAGAGGGAACCAGGCTAATGGCTCATTACCCATTGTTTCTGCCACTACTYAGGGAGAGGAGTCCTGCCTTGCTCCAACATGGGGTCCCTCACACSGCAGACAGTTCTCCATKAACTTCTCCAGCTAAGTCCACCTCAGGAGCACCAGTTCTCTACAAACTGCTGCAATGTGGTTTTCTCTTCCACAGGATGCAGTCCTTGATGCACAGCCTGTTCCCCTGTGGGTCACAAGTCCTACCAGGAAACCTGCTCCAACATGGGTCTGCAGGTTCCTGCCAGGATCCTGCTCCAGCATGGGCCTCCCAYGGAGTTACAGCCTCCTCTCAGGCATCCACTGCTCCAGTGTGGGTCTCCTCCATGGGGTGCAGGTGGATCTCTGCATCCCCATGGACCTTCATGGGCTGCAGGGCACAGCTGCCTCACCATGGTCTGCACCATGGGCTGCAGAGGAATCTCAGCTCCTGTGCCTGGAGCACCTCCTCCCCCTCCTTCTGCACTGACCTTGGTGTCTGTACACTTGTCCCTCTCACATATTCCCAACCCGCTCTTCTCTACCTGCAGTGAAAACCATGCAAAACGTTTTTCTTCTTCTTAAATGTTATCTCAGAGGCATTACCACCATTTCTAATCGGCCCAGCCTTGACCAGCAGCACATCCAACTTTGATGCTGTGAGGGATTGGCTCTGGAGGACAAGCAGGAAGCTTCTGGCAGCTTCTCAAAGAATCCACCTGCTGCCAAAGCTTGGCCATGCAAACCCAACACAGCTGATCAAGAGCCTAGAACCCGGATATTGACAAAAGAGTAAGCTCATGAGGAAGGAAAGCCTAAAATCACAGTCAAGGACAAGGAATATTTTAAACATTAGCAGTCATGCATCAAACTTCACGTACCATCAGCTGCACATAAACCCTCTTCCACCACAGGACACATTCTGGAAGTTACATACTCTAACTCCAGACAGAAAAAGTTTTACATGAGTCTGTTCAGCAGGACTAAGCAATAAAAACAGTTAACCAGGATCTGTGAAGAGAAGCCAAGCAAAAAAACCACAACTGAAAACTGAAAGGCCATAAAAATTAAACCAARTGAAATTTCATATGTGTTGGCCACCTACTTTTAGAGAAATGTAGATGGTTTTATCCCATTTTAAAATACTATTAAACTGTGTCACCAAACAGTAGTTTCAAGCTCAGAACCTGAATAAAGAAATGYAGGGGATATCTCACTGTCTTAAAGCAGTAAAACAGATACCTTGAGATGGATGGACAAAGGAATCCAAGGCAAAAATGGATCTTCAGTTCTATGTRTTATTTGTAAGGATAAAGTTTTAAAGTTTAAGTGAGAACATTCAAACATAAGCTAAGAAAAACATGCTGAAAATAACGTGAATGGAAACATTTTAATTCCTCCTGACACTACTACAGCTTCCCTCAAGAAAAAACAAACTGCAATACCTACTGTAAAACTAATTCTTTTCTCAGTTCTAATTTTAAATATTCCTAGCTTGCCTATTACTGTCATTTTGAAAGATACAGAGTTTGGTGTATAGAGAATGCTGTAGTTTATTGATTTGGGATTACTGAACGAAGAAAAGTACTGTTAATGAAAAAAAGGGAAGATTCTGGGCCATAAAAACAGATGTTGGAATAGGGGAACAGAGCATATTCCTGATTTATTGCGGCCACAGCTGCAAACAGAGCTGTAGCAACACATTTACACACTGGCAAATACTATGTACGTAAGAGTGTCAGTACCCTCCTTTGGTTGTGGTGAGATGACTAGAGGGGGTTTCTGTAAAATATTTGAATAGTTAGAGCCCTGCACAATGATACTGTAATACTAACCAATATTTCCAAATCATTTTCATAATACTGAACTTCTGTGACTTATCTAGGACCTTTCATCTGAATTTTTCAGCATCCAAAGTTTGTTTTAAAAAAAACCCCTGTAACTTCTTGCCAGTCCAGTTAATATAAAAGCAAATTAATCAGAGAGAAACACATTGTACAACACTTTATATTATAATCATCTACAAATTTGCTTACCATTATAGCACATAAGTCTTCTGAGCCTAACATCCCCACATAGTGGTATCATAAAAATTCACCCACTTTAATGTACAGAAATACCATGAACCTCTAAGTATTGTACTATAATGCTGTCAAATAAACAGACTACTGGAATTCAATTTCCAGAAAGCCAAGGCAACATCTACTGGCCTTCATCTGAAATACCAGTGTATTTTCAAGCCCTGTATTTAATTAATACTATTTACTGTCAAGAGCCAAGCAGTGTAAATATTTCACTCTTCCCAATTCAGGAACTAAAGGCAGGCCCAGAGGAAAATCTGCCCAAGTAAATGCATCTCATATTCTTTGATGATGCAACTGCTCGGTTGTCCTGTTCTTGACCCCTCTAGAATTCCTAAGCTCCAATACTGGTGATACAATGTCATCAATCTATATATAAAATATACATTGATTTTCCACAGATGATAATGGCAGCTATTTCTTCTGCTAATGCTAATATAGTATAACTTTGTCCATATAAAAAGATTCCTATCAAGGTAAGAAATGAAAAATCTTAGCAAAGTCCATTACAAAGTCAAAACCAATACTTAAGAAGTGAATAAAATCAAGTTAGTAATCCCATTTCCTAAATATTTTTTATTTCACTGAAACCACAATGTTAAAAATAATCTTCCAGGATACACAAAAGGATATACATACAAAAGCCAAGCTTCAATCAATTGAATGAGCATTTTCAACAGTCCTAGATATATATGAAGTTTGGTTCCATCAATGCAGTAAAAAGTTCACTGACAGAGCACTCCATTTAAATCCATTTACAGTAGTTAATGAGTTTTACATATATAAGAATAGTTTAATCCAGCTTTACAATGAATTTGAACATTGTGGCCTCAAAACTATGAAAGCACTTTAAAAGTACTTTCATTACTAACAAATCCAGTTCTGCTAGCTGCAAGCATAAGATTTCTCTCTRCAGTACTCCAAATTTTCATAAATTTTAGAAGAAAGAAATGCAATATATTACATTTGTTTAAATTTCAACTTTTCCACAAAATAACGTTCTTCATAAACTCACAGTTCCAATTTCAGGAGAAAAAACATCTTCACACAGCAATTGTATAAATCTCAATAGAYGCTCATTTCCTAATACTTCAGTTCTCACTGTACCACCCACACAGAACTTCACTCTCAGATTAGGAGTATCATTTTGGCGCTGATTACATTAAATTCACTATAATCAAGCATCCACTTTTACAAGCATCTTCACAGGCAATTCAGGTTAACTAATGTCACTAGTGAACAGCAGTGACTGAACACAAAATAATCTTAGCACATTTCATGCACAACACAACTCCCCAGTTTTGAGGTCTAGCAATGGAAACATATTCCCTCTATTTATTGCAAACCAATTCAATGTAGATTAAGTATCCCTCACAGAGAAGACCAGATTAATAAAAGATTACATGYGCCTATATTTTATTTCAGAAGCACAGTTTCTGAGGGAATTAGGGTGCTCTGAACTGACTCCAGAGTTCTAGGTAAGCACCACTGCAGCCCTGTTTTGCAAGCTCATAGAAGTGAGTTCTGCCTTATTCAGGTTTGATACTTGGAATCTATTCTAAGTTCCTCATTTACATCTTTAAACTAACACCCAAGGTCCTCAAAAATTGTTTCAATACAAGGCCCTTCTATTTTCTGTACTGCACTTAATCTTCTGACAGCATTCCCTTTACACACATGTATTAGGAGAACACACAAAAATGAGACATCTGTCAGAATTTTCTGTATCTACTACAGCTGTAAACAACAAGCACTATAAATCAGAATGAATAGACACACAAATATTTTCTATCACACTTGACATTAACTACAACACAAATGCCAATGAAATCACTACAAAGTAAGATGGAAACAGACTCTCCAGATCAAGAGTGACAGAAAACTGAGATTTCTCTAATCTATGTTTTTTTTGCTGAGAAACACTTCTTATAAAGTAAACCACTTCAAGAAAAAAGAAGAGAGAGGTATAAAAAAAATGTTTCCTGACTGGTAACTTTTAGACTAGGAATCAAAGCAGATTTGTTATTTGTTTTGGGTTTTTGTAAGTCTAAACTTATCACCACTCTAATTGCATCCCTTTTTTTGTTAGCACASAGCAGCTGCTTCCACTACCTCAACTAACATGAAAAATAGACCAAATAAGTTTTAAGTAGCAGTTTCACTTTCCAAAAAACTTGATACAGCGGCAGACAAGCTGAATGTGCACAATTTCAGTCACAGTCATGGTAAAATCTCACAACATCTGGTACAGTCAAACCCAACATCTATTATTCCACAAGCAACACTAGTCAAAAGCCAAGACCAGGATTTCTAGAATGAAACTCCAACTGATGTGTCCTTCTAACATGAATATAATTTCACATGGGTGTACTGGTTAAAATAAACAGCTATAACTCTTTCATCTTGCAAGAGAGAAGGTGAACATGCAAGTGTGTCAAACAATAGGACTGAAATTCTGGACATTCAAAAATCAATAAAAGAAATTCAAATGATGCAATGGATCCAAAATTTTAAACTACACCTTGGACTACAGAACCTACTGTTGCTGAACTAACACAGGAACACAGAGATAACCACACATTTTATAGCCAAAGGATATTATGAGCAAAAACTACCTCTCTACTTCATCCTTGCTGTACAAATCCTGTCATGACACCCATTTTTTACAGTGGTTCATTCCTCACTGTCATCACCATAGACTTCATATACAAATATTTACTCCTATTTGCTCTTATTAAAGGTTTTGAATTTCCTAAACACAGCAACTGTGTTTTGGTCAGCATCTGCAAAGTTATCAGATTATTTTCCATCACTGTAACAACCAAATCTRTAGTTTTGGTGCAGAATGTAGCAACATTAAGGAAAAGATAAGGTTTTCTTCCTCCACATTAATTAAGGGAAAAAACCAAGCTATTATATGGAAATTGCTTTTAATTTTAATATGTCCCTATCCATTCGTTTTTTTTAATTGAAAATTAGAATTGAGACAACTGAAAACAAACATATGATCAACTTGACAACAAAATTTCATGTTCTCTAAAGAGAATTTTGACAGTGACATTCTTCTCTTTATTACACATACCTAACTCTTTCTGAGTGCTATTCACTAGGAAAAAAATATTTTAGAGTCTTGGTATACTTTTTAAACAATTTGCTTAAATTATTACAAATGCAGATCATTATTGAGAAGACTTGCACAAGCACATTATGATTACGTAGTCCAGATAAGCAGTATAAATAAATAATAATTAATATAGTGTAAGTAACAGGTGTAAATAAGTAATAACATCTCTGTGGCTAAGCATTTTCAAGTTAATATAAAACAAAAATTATTAACCATTATTATAAACTTCATTAATGGAATGGACTATGAAGTGTTTTATCTGAACTGACAAGGGAAAAGACAGAAAAAAGCACTGGAAAACTGCTTAACCTGTTTTCATTCACTGATGGTAGAGAAATAAGTTTAAAGAAAAGCATTGTTGGTTTGCAAAAACTGCTGAACATAATTAACAAAAGAGGAAACGATACTTGATGTGGACACACATAATTTTACCCATATTTGGTTGGCATTTTATAAACAGTCCCCCAAACAACTAAAAACCCTTTCAGCAGGCTCATTTCCCACCTCTATATTTAGTTGTACAAGCCTCAAAAATACATATTTCTGACCTTAATAAGTCACTCTATGTGTTAAAAGACAACATTTATTCATGAGTACACTGAAAAGGCTCTCACATAAAATCTCAAATGCATATTTGTTGTAAAAGATTTATACAGAGTGAGTATACTGATATATCAAACATACCTAAAATAAAACCACAGCATTYATATTCTACTTTCTTCCACTGCACTACCAAACTATTATTAGTCTGCATTTAAACAATCCGCAGGGGTCTCTTTTTCTAATTCTCAGTGGTATTATCCCTTCTTGAGAGCAGAGTTAAACAGGCACAGCACTGCCTGATGGAGTCATCAGACAGTAATTCTTGAGCAACAAGCAGTTTAAGTCATCAGTGTCATTATACCAATTTCAACCCTCAATTTAAGTAATTTATTAGTGCACAGAGTTGGATGGGAAAGCTTGTATTATTTCATATTCAACCTTTGCCATAAGACAGACCATAATCAGCACATCTGAAAAATGTCAATTCCTTAGTTACAGTATCAACTAATGAGAAACACTGAGGGGAYCAACATGTGATATTCTTTCTCAGCACAAAGTCCCATTCCTGGTCCTGGCACCAAAGTAAGGGCCCTTTGCTTCCATAACCAGTCTGGGCATTATATTTCAAAGTTTCTAAAATGTCACTATTTCCCCTCAATGTACAGTACCACACATTACTTAAAACAAAGGCTTGTCCTGCTGTATCCACACAATCAATTTAAAACATCTCACATCAAACTCCCCAGTGAAGAAGATAAAACTGTAACACAATCCAATTAAATGCAATAGGATATAGACAACTCACCAAGACTCAGCGATGCAGACAATGATTTCTAGGGGCTGTGTGTGCAGGGGGCCTCGCTACTCAGATACATCTCAAGCACACTAGGAACAAATTTGAAAGAAAAATATTAGTCTTTTTTTTTTGGAGACAGGCATAGAAAAACAAAAATATGATGTAAAGCACATTGCCGTTTTAAGCATAACACGACGAGGGAAACACAAACTTTGCAGAGYATTATCTGCTTTTCCAGACATAACTTCAACCCCCTTCCAGTTGCACAATCACTCCAGGCACACAACTTCCTTTCTACCTGCTGCCTACTGCAAATTCACAGTGATAGCAACTAAAATGTTTACATTAACTTACACAGTACACAGCCTCTATTTTCACTAAAGAATCTGTGAGAACTCTGAAAGCGGTTGGTTCCTTTTTTGGTTGACTGCTTGATTTGATAGCACATTAGTTTCAAATCTCTAAAAAGGAGAAACTGGTGTTCTTTCAACCATTATTGTAAGCTGCATGTAGAGAAGCATGTTTCTGCCCTCAGCCTCCACTTAAGACACTCCAGACCCAAGTGACAAGCATCAGTGAACAGAAAGCTGTTCACCAGTATGGAGTCTCATGAAGTAGTGAAGAGTCCCACAGAACRGAGGTCATACATTGCACAGCAAAACAATTTCTTCAAGGGAGGAGGAGTGTGCTACTGCCCACATAAATATTACACCTACATTTCTGTTTGTAGGTCAAATAGCACTTTCATGTCAAATGTACCCAAGCAAAYTACTAAAGAAGAGTTTTCTGCTTTCTTATTCTGACAAACAAAAAGGCAACATAAAATAAAGGAGAACACAAATAAAATGAAAGGTACACTACAAGTCATCAATAGAAAAAAAAAGCACACACTAATTATGCCTCAAGAGAAATGGAATTTAGAATTAATTTCATTCCTTGTCATTTCTGCCATCTTACAGAAACCTTCTTCAAACAAACTCTGCATAACTCGTTCTTTCAGTCACAGACAGGATACCAGTACAGTAACAGACTATTCAGAGGCACCACTTAACAAAGAAGTATTCTTATATAAAATATACACACAGAAGAGAAGACTACATTATTTCCCCAGGAACATACAAAAAGCACACGAGCTCTATGGATCACAGAGTCACAGCTTTGAGTTGGTCCTTACTGACAGAAAAAAAAAAAAAACTTGTCTTGGAACAAAATTTTAAGCAAGCCACATCTTTTGGCAGTTCAGAGAGACACCCAAGAGAAGTCGCTGTCTCACCAGCAGATGGGGGCTGCAGCCCAAGCCCACAGTGGGGASACCTCTCCACTGAGGAGCAGTAAACATGATACTGCCTGTGCAAACAGAGGCATTTCTCACTCATCTCCTGTCTTTTACCTGCTGTGCACCAGTGAATGAGTACTTACTACCATTTTGTTCCTTGACAACTAATGTGGCTGTTTACTTTTATTTTCCTGCTGTTTTTTCCTATCTTTGCATCCCAACTCCTTGTCTCTGTGGCCTCCAATACAGTAGCTCAAGGAGTCTGTACACAATTAGTGTAGCTCCTGACCATTCCCGTAGTGTCCAAAAGGTCCCAGCTTTGCTGATTTTCATTTGTTGTATTCACAAAATGCTTCACAGTAATACTGTCTGCAAACAAACACAAGGCATTATAGCTTCAYAGTAGAGGAACCACCTTTAAAACACAAAAACATGACTAACAAGWTCTTTCTTCCCAAATAAAACTCCTGAATTATACAGCAACGAGTGACAGGCTCACATACCTGATTAGCTGTATGATCCAGTATATTTCTGATATATTTCTCTAACTAAACTAGATTGTCAGTGAAGAAAAGTGACAAATGTGAAGYTATGGACCACAAAATTACCTGCTAGTCTTCTGCCTTACCTTCTCAAGCCCACTCTGGAGGCTGAAGTAAAAGCAAGCCAACTACTATCCATGGCCATTCAAATTTACACCCAATCCCACAAGAATCAGGATGCTCTTGGGATGACCCTCGGAACTCAAGGGAAACTACTCTTGCATGAAGCCAATGATGTAACTGTTAATGGTGGTGCACAAATGCCCACACGAGAGCGGGTCTCTGCCTCAAAATAGACAAATTATCAACATTAGCTACAATATAAAAATGGAGTACCTCACAGCTACACTTGCCATTTTCCAACACCACCATTCAATCCTCCACCTCACAATGAGTAAAAGAAAACGGTTCTAAAGGTCAAAAAAGCCCAACTAAAAACAATTGATAGGGAACAGGAGAACATGCTGTCCTCTGACTTCAGAGCACTTTACATCTTTATTTTCCATTCATGCACAGTCACTTCTTCCTTTTCTGGTCTTTGTTCCAGGTACCTAAGATGCATTTACTTCCTTGGTCCATAAAACCTTTGCAGTGAACATAAGATAAAACATCACCACTATAAACCTAATTTAAACTAAAAGGGAGTGAAAACTGCCATTTTCAGACATACTTGGAAGAGATCATCCACAGCATGCAAGCTTATCAAGCATGAACATGGTGAGCTTACTGAGGCTTTTGTCATCTACATCCMGTGTTCAGGTTCCATCACTCTTAAACTAAGAAGAAAAGGAGCCACAAATGATCGCATCATTGTGCAGTGATCACTAACCTCACACAGAACTCCAGCAAGAAAATATTTTGAGGCCTCATTAAAAATTCAGTATCTTTGTTTCAAAGTAATGCTTAAAAAAACCTAGCAAAACAAGCAAAAGTATGTTTGCACTGCAAAAGCCAACAAACATTGGCAAGCAATTAAAATAAAAAACCTTTAAACTATACTATTATAGCTACATTTTATAGCCTGTAAAGTATCAACAAGTTGATTTTTTTCAGCCAAGATGACAACTCTTCTGGACACATTTAAAGAAAACTTAAATTTGGAGACCAAGGTATAAATCTGAGTGCGGTTAGCAAGTGAAATTAGTTGACAATAATCACATGTATTTCTCAGAATATGTAAGCAGTYGGTCAGCAAGTCCTGACAATAATTTTGAAATACTAAGGAGTAAGGACTGAAGAGCTGCTCTGTGAACTCAAAAGCATGGTGTAAGCAGAATGAAGAAAAGCAATCTCCACTGCAGCCTAGATGATACCTGAACTCTCAGATGCACAGATATTAAAACTTATGACCTTGGGTTTTCCTGGAGTTTGGGYTGCTTTGGGCTTTCTTAGTTTTTTATTAATTTGTAATTCCATCACAAAGGCACATGATGAATTTGCAAGTTCATAAAAATACCTGTAATAAAAGTGTATACACTATATAGTATACACTATCAAATTTATTCATAGGCAGACTTTCTTCTATTCTCAAGAAGTTGGGTTTTTTTAAATGCAGTTTAGTATCTCCTACATAATCCATGAGGTACAAATAGGTGACAAACTGCATTGTTTTTAATTGGAGTGATTTTCTTCAAAATCCATGGGCAAGGCTCATTAGAGATCAATAGTGACAGCAATGAAAAACTAAATCTGTTCACACACAGATGAATTACAGCATAGGCAGAGAAAGAGTAAAATTCCATAATAATTCTGACCTAACAAGCAAAATGTTCTTCCATTTTCCATGCCCATTCTTCAATTCCAGGCTTCTCCACCAAGGCAGCCAATAAAGCAGCCAATTGTGATATGCTCACTATAAATCCTACCCAAGAGCAACAATATGTCTTACATAGCTCACTAAAAAAGCATCAAAATAGCAACTCTCAGTCAACACTACAGCAGATATATGTTCTCACTATGTCCCCTCATAGAAGCTGATGTGATCCATACTACCTAAGATTTATGGATAAATCAACACATTCGGTAGACATTTCAATTAATTTGTCGCCTATACTCTCTGCCTTTTCATTAATCCATTAAAAGTTTCCATGTAATGTGGACTATTCTAGCAAAACACARGTTTTCCTTTTCAAACAGCATATAACTTCTTGAAGTTTAAAAACAAAGAGAAAAATGTAAATAGGATTTATGGAAGGCATTGCATATTAGCTGCACAAAGCAAATGCACATTCCAAAGAAGCTTCTGAATATCTAAGTAATGGGAGCACACTCACAGAAAGAGTGAGATTTACTATCAGTTGTAACTGCTAAAATGAGAGCAAAGGAAAAATAATATCTGTCAGTAACTGTATTAATGGGAGATTGTTATGGAAGCCATTTAAGGAAATGCAAGGCTTGGAATAGCATAATGATGCAGCTGCAGAAGAAAAAAAAATGTTCATATTGTTAATATGTTGCGGTATAGCTTCAGACATTTAAATTAATGAACTAATTTCAAACTTCAAGATGTCAAGCACTCCAATGATGATACATTTTCCATAGGAATTGTTTCCATTATATATCCATAAAATTCTTAAATAAAATTTCCATTAGTCTTTCATTTGAATAACATGCAATTTCCACAGAAAAAGATTGAAAAATCATAAACAGTTACAAAACGCAGTGCAGCAAATCTAMCACATTCAAGATCTATTTTTCAAACTATTCATCAACTGAAAATAATTGTATAAAATCAGCAAAAGTATTCCAGATGGTCAGGAGAGAAAAAGCTGTTCTAGGTAATAGGTAAATACAGGACTGAATGAAAGAAAATTAATTTCTTCCACTCATTTTTCCATCATATAAATGCTATTTCTGAATACTCACGACACTGACAAAACGGCTTTGTCTTAAAACTGTTTAAAAAATTCCCTGGGTTGTCTTTTTTTTTTTTTTTCTAATTCTGTACCCTAAATTGATTAAACTATACAACCTGTCATTTTTCATGTCAGATTTCTACTTGGTATGTTTTGAAAAGGCTAAGCTACTGAATCATTAAAAATAGGGAGTGTTTGCATAATGTAAATACTGCTGAGAAACTACTAACTTTAGAGCTGGTAAGACGCCTTCATAAAACGTAACCACTGATGTAATATTATAAATTATTCTTACTCTTCATAGTTGCCGTTTCACCAATATATATGACTGTTTAAAATGCTATTCCGACACAGAGCAGGAGTTCTGGCAACTGTATTTATTCCCTGAAATCATAAAATATTACCAAAATATTATYTATAATAAAGACATTAAATATATGTTATCTAAGCCCCATTATTCTGATGGGTAAAAGCCATACAGAAGAATACTTCTGTAAGGTTTAAATTCCCAAGAGAAGAAGAGCTCAGATCCTGTCTGCAAGCACACAATGGAATCACAGCTGACGATGCACATCTTTTTCTGGATGTCTCCATATGCTCAGGAGGGCTTTTTCCCCTCCTCTCCCTCCCTGTTCCTCCCTCTCCGCCTCCCTTGCTCCCAGCATTACATTGAAGAATTTGTCATTATCTGCWGCCAGAAGTATAAGAATGTTTTAACAACTAACAAAAATAAAGCAGTGCAGTGAACTTCACCTCATTTAAAAATAAAAATAGGGGATCCTGCCAGAGTAGCCGTCTGTAACTAAGTTAACTAACAGCAGAAAATGGGTGGATGAATGGATGCTGTTATATGCCTGCTATAAAGTAATTATCAATATTACTCTGTTCTTAGTTTAAAATGCTGTGTCACACAGCAGAGTATATACAGTAACAACACATTTAACCTCTGACCTCTAAAGCCAAACATAGACATAAATGAATATTGAGCATTTTAATGCCTMTAAGAATACTGAAGAAATGTGTGGAATTTGTTAAATACACTTACTTGCGTGCAAACTGCATTGTTTAGAGAGGCCAGCCACAGCAAATGTACAAAGAACTGAACGTGGCAAGAACAGTTTTAGTTCAGTGTTCCCTTTCTCCAGTGCACAATCTATTAGTGCTCGGCARACAAAGAGAGTTACGTTTATATTTAAATTTGGTAGCAGTCTTTGGTTCGTCTTTTTCTTTCAAATAAACTGACAGCATCCTCGAGGCTTAGACCTCTTAAGCCCCTGCAATTCTGGTGTCAGGTGCTAGAGAAACTCCAGCTGAGCGCAGAAGCCCAGATTTTGCCAATGAGACAGTGACATCAGCAACAAAGGCAAGGAGCAGAAGACAGTGGGCATTGTAGCAGCAGCTGGCTTGCTCACTGACTTTGTTCTTCCTGCTGCAAAATCTGGGCTCCCTGCAGATGGGCTAGCTCTTACTGGTTTTTTTGAAGAGGAAAAGTTGGGAATGCCAACACTACAAATGGCTTACATGCCTCTTTCAGCAGAGGCTTTTGGCCTCCTAATGAGCAAGCTACACCCTAAATTATTATAAAAATATACACATTATTCTTAAGTAATTAATTTTTAGTTCAGAGTCTCAGTTTAATGCAATACACGACACTATATGTGAAAAAATGCCTCATATTTTCTAATGTTTCCACTAGAAAAAAAMCTTCATTTTCTCTCTCAAATTACACAATTCCAGTTTAAAAACTTAAACTGATTCCAAAAGTACCATTGTTGATGGCAATAAACCATTCCTTCCTCAAACATCTTGAGTTTCAAATTTAGCACAGGCACCACCAGRACACACAATGAGGAATTTACACACTTAGTAAAGAAGCGCCTTCAGACACTGTAGTGATATTGAAGAACCATATCGCACATGGATTCTCTCCCTAGTAAGACCACAAGCCTGAGAAAATACTAAGTTGAGAAATCTTCAGGTTTTATGTGAAATAAAATAGTACAGTGATTAAAAAGATGAGGTGATTGCAGCACTTATTACATAATGCCCAGCTAGATAAAAATATATTAAAAAAAAAATGTGATTCTGTAGCAAATCTTCAAAATATTGCATGATGTCAAAAAGATCAACCTTCCTTCTGTAAGTTGTTCTCAGTATTTTTAAAGGTTCAGTCCATTACAAATATTTTCTTYCTGACTGTAGATAACCAAGACTTCCCATGAATATTAAGCCTCTCAGAGCACTTCTCAAACATAGGGATTAACCATTTGAGGGAAATTTATAACTTTATCTGGTATGACACAACAGACCCAATTTCTACGTCCAGTCCCCAAGGAGCTGTTACCACAAATGCCAAAATAAGGGATACAAATGAGTGTCCATATGTGCTTGCATATACATTTGTACGTGCAAATATCCACAAGCCTAGTATATCCTATTTGTGACACCATTGCTGACGTCAGCAAACGTTCTAGAAAAAAGTAGGAGGCACAGTACCTACACCAAGTGSGATAAAACAACCGGTTTCCATTCACACTAAGCTGTGTGTAAGCAAACAAGATGCCTGCTTTGGGGAGCAATAGTTTCAGTATGACAAAATGATGTACAACATTGTCATTTCTCAGGGAGCATCCAACACAGTGGACCAGCAGCTCCCTCCCTTTGGGCACTGCCAGAGGATTCCCCCATGAGAGGAGCCCACCAGGTGGCCCAACACTGCCATTGGGTTATAAGGAGCCAAGAAATTAACTGACGAGTTGTTTTTATACTTCAGTACATAAAAAAACCCCAAAGGGATAAAATCCAAATGACTGCCTTCAGCCACAATGGCAGAACAACGAAAAAGATGTTTTAAATACAAAGACCGGCAGTCTTAAATGCTTTCTTATTTACAGTGGCAATACAGCTCTGCTGTAACTGCCATAGCCAGGCACTATACGCTTGGCTSAAATTATACTTAAACATTATGAGTTGAGTTCTAAAGCCTATTCACCTGCTTCTTACTACTCTGAGAAAAAAAAAAAGGAAACAAACATAAAAACAATTGATTATTATCGAACAAGTAGGCTATTCTCCTTTCGCAAGGAGACTCTCCCTGCTAAATTACAAGTATATTTATACAGTGTCCCACATACACACACTTCAGACCGAAGTATAAACGCTAACTCATAATAAGTATATATCATGATATAGAGAGATGTGATTTCCCGGTGACTACCAGCAATCTCCTTTTTTTTTTTTTCTTTTTCCTTTACATCCCTCCCCCCCATCTTTTTCTGCCAGGCTCTTGGGCAGGCTTCCCACAGACAAACTACACGGCCTGAATGCTCCTCTCCGGCAAGAGCAGCGCGCGGTCCCTGTGCTGGGGGAAACGCTCAGGCCCACGCGGCGGCAAAGGAGCGAGGGGCAGCGAGGAAGGAGAGGGACACGGCTCCGGTTACAGCTCGCCCCGCAGCCTCCGGGCCGCGCGGTGCCCGCGGCGGCGCACACACCGCCCCCCGCGGAGGCGGGGAGGGGCCGCGCACCCGCCCTCCGCGGAGGCGGCGGGCACCTCCGCGCCCCTCCCCCGCGCCCCACGCGCGGAGCTCCGCTCGCCGCGGAGCGCCCCGCCTGCAGCCGCCGCCCGCTGCGGGAAGCGGGAGCGAGCGGAGCGGCACCCGCCCAGGGACCCCGGCCCCGCGCCCGGCCGGCTGCTCTCCTCTCTCCCCTCCTCCTGCCGCCGCTCCCCGCCCCGCACACACACGCAGACACACGGCACTGCGGCGGCCGGGCCCCCACCCCTCCCCGGGCCGCGGGGAGGCGGCGGCCGGGCGCCCCGGGCTGTGCTCGCACGCAGCTGCGACGCCCCGCCGCCCGCCCCCGCGGCTCGGCCCGGCCCGGCCCGGCGCTGCGCGGCGCGCACGGGCAAGCACAGCCCCCGCGCACAAAGTTAGAGAAGTTGCCCGCTTCGCCCCCTCCTTCCCCTCGCGTCCCCTGAGGGCGCGGAGCGGCTGTGAGGCGCCCTGCGCAGGGGGAAGGGAAGGGGAGAGGACGCCGGGCGCCGCGGTCCCTGCCCGGCGCGGAAAGGGGGGCGGCCGGCTCGGCCCCGCGGACGGAGCGCGGAGCGGCCCGCGCCGCTGCGCAGAGTCGTTGTCAGCCGCGGAAGAGGAGGCGGCGTGCGCCGCTCTGCTCCCCAAATCACCCCTTTTGTCATCGGGGAGAGACCTTCCCTCAAGTTTCGCTATCGCTGCGTGGTGGGGRTGAGGGGGGAAGTCCTGAACAATCCTTTCAAAATCGCACCCCGCTGCCCGATCCTGCCCCGGCCCGGCCAGGGCAGTCCCTGACCCCCAGATCAGCCCCTYGCCTTCCCGGTTCCTCGCACTTTCTCCCCCAGCCAGGGGCGCGGAGAGGCGGCACCCGACCTCCGCCTGGCCTGGGAGCAGGAAACCGGCCCCTTCGGCCCGGCAGGGTGGGGTGCCCGATCCCCCCCC
>NW_026623264.1:1495788-1507989 GCF_030028575.1 Malurus melanocephalus
ACACATGCTGAAAACCGTGTCAGCTGAATCTCGCTCATGGGAGCGAGAGGATTGAGATGCAGGCTTACCCTAGATTGGAGGACAGAATACATGAGTTAAAATTTGTTAAGGGCTGGAGGGTGGTTGTTAAACATTGCCCTTTAGTCCAAGAAGCAGTCCAGGGTGCAGAAATCCTATCTTACAAGAAAAGCTTTACGTTTTCACACGTATCGATAATGGCGAGTTATACTTTACCCCCTGCAACAGTCGTTATTTTTGCCGTTTTCTAACCTGGATGTGCAGCCCCAAGTTATTTTGTAGCTGTCTGCAGATTATACATTGTTCCTGGTGGAATAGCTAACTCTGTTTGCAATTAGGCTCGTCCATTTTTTTTAATCGTAATCCTTGTTTTTCAGATGGTTACATTTTGCCCTACTCTGTTGCATACAATTTCCCATACTTGTCTGCCTTATTTTTTTAAGCTGTTTTCTTTCATTGGGCAAAAATAGTTCAATTGTTTCTTCACACAAATTAAAAAAAAAAAAACCTCTTTCCCACTCTCCTCCTCCATGTTAAAGAAAAAAGTATTTGCAATTGCTAATCAARTAGCTTAAAACTTGCAGTGTTTTCTTCTGCTATTGAGAAAACTCGGAAATGGGAGGGATGGCCAAGAGAAATCTATTTGAATTTAGTCCCATTAGAGATGGGGATGGAGGGATTGTCATTTTTATATGCTCAATTAGAGCTTTGATGCGAAAGTAACCGGAGATCCAATCCACATTAAATGCTACTGTTTTAGCTGAAGTACTTTTGACGTGATAGGAAAGGTGTGTGCTAATGTCTTTACAAACAATTCCATGGATGAGAGTATGGGTCTTAATGTCTCTACCAACTTCAAGCCACAGGTTTGTTACCGAACCCAGACAGTTTGACTCTTGAAATTTGACAAATAGGTCTGCCTGCACAAGCCTGACTTTCTGAACTTCGGAGGAAAATGACAGGTTCAACGGGGAATATGTGATAGGCGGTTTGAGAAGGCTGTCCCTACCTAGGACCTCAGCCAATGGAGAAGGGGAAAGGACAACCTGCGGCCGGGAGTTTATGATAAAAGGAGGCTGCACCTTCCAAAACCTTGAGAGAGCAAACCCCGTGGGCCTGTGTCCCAGTGGATTCTGTCCCTTTATCTGACTAAAGTTATAGGACTCCTCTGTCTCCTTTATGTACCCTGGCTTTTCATTGCATGATTTTTCACACAGACATCATCTTCAGAAGACAAAGCTTCAGCACCTGCCTGCAGCAGCTGGAGAGGACAACCTTTCTGAATGTCTTTCCCCATCATTTGTATTTGGCAGAGCAATTACTTAGYCTTCAGGAAGCTCTCCCACCCTGACCATACACAGGCAGGCAAAAGAGAGATTGAGAGTTAATTCTGTCTGTGGTACAGAACAGAATAATACCTTGAAATAACATAGCATGTAGTAGTAGTTTGTATTTGGAGGGGGGAAATTTTTTTAAAAAAACACTACCCAGTAAAAATATGGGGTAAAGAGTCCTGGAAAGACAACGCTTTTCCTCTGACCTCATTTGTCATATCTGCAAATCTCTGTAGCAAATAAGCTAACAGACAATAATCTCATTTACCTCACAGTTGTGATTCATTCGTTTTCCTATGCAAAGTGAAACAGTGGTCCACTGGGGGGAAAAAAKGAAAAAGTATTTCTTTAATTTTGTGACCATAAACAGTCCAATTTAAAATTGCACAGATAATTTTAATTCCAGCATTTCTTATTTATGAAAGCTTGATTTTTTTTTTTTTTCTAACTTCACACATTCTTTAACATAACCAAAATTCTTTATTAAACTAATACCTAAATCCCCTGGTAAAAGCAAGGAAGATCTTTTAACTTGCTGCAGTAGGAAAATAAAAGATAACCCATATAACATGGAGTTAACGGTCTCAGCATCCAGAGCCCTGGCTCCTGTGTGGCTGAGTTTCCTAGCCAAACTCTGTGGGAGAGGAGATTTRACTACACATATGCTTAGATCCACTGAAATTTGTTACAAGCTTCTAAKTCATAACCAAATACATTTTGTCATCTAAGGGCAAAACCCAAACCCCTGGTTACAAGTATMATTGTATGCAAAGACCAGTAATTATGCTATTCTGAACTGTTATGCTTAAAAAGAAGGGACCATCTTCCAGATAGGAAATATATTTGATAAACACACTTCAGTACAGATTTTATTCAGCATTACAGCTCTTCTCTGAACCTTCTCCAGTGTCACCATTGCTGCATTGTGCTGACTAGAGCTGGGCTTAGTTTTTCAGGAAAAGCTTCATCTTTTTTAAACAAGAGTAATACAAGCTTCCTGTCATCATCTTGTATTCACCTTCTTCCCTTTCATTCTTCTGCTTGCTATTTTGTTCACAACATCACTTTATGCATTCGTTTGATTATTCATTGTGATCTGCAAACTTTTCCTGATGTAAAATTTAGCATCAAGAGAAGTTTTTAATTATTTTGAGTTTTCAGTGAAGTTTAGTTGAATTTCCTCTCACAACTTTTGTCCCCCCTAAATTAACGGGAAAAAAATTCAGTCTGCATGCAGCCATGTTTTTCTGGTCAGTACAGTCATATATTGTCTATGTTCTTTTTTCTTACTTTTTCTATGTACCATATTTCTTTAAAAATTGGTACACAGGGTGAGTAAAACCAGCATTTGCAGGTGTGTTTCTAACTGTTCTTTGAATGAATAAAGTTATTTTTCCATAACGTGAAAGGTCATGAACACACTGTTGGTAGCTYATGAGCTTGGTAGTCCATTCAGGTATGGCTGCTGTCCCATAAAGCTCTACCTGCAGCTTATATGCGGAAGGAAGAATGGTTTATGCACACCTGCTGTCATCAGGGTTATATGTAACACAGCTGTTGGTGCAAAAAGCTCTTTTCATGAGCAGCTGCATTTACCCTGTAGTCGCTTTGCCCACCTTTATGGGGAATTCAATCCCCACTCATTCATTAACCTTCCCAAGTGGATTTAAATATGGTCTTTATGAAACCAATAAGATTTTTGTTGTCTCAGTGTATACCTAACTCAAACCCACAAAGAAAACAAAATTAAATTTAAAACCATGTAAAAATACTCCACTATCTTAACCTTCTTCAGGATTCAGGGGACCTCTTGAGGTCTTCTGGTTGAAGCCTCAGCTCCAAGTAGGGCAAATTTTGAAGCTATGCCAGGTTTTCCAGTGTTATTACTCGCTGATTTTTACTGTCTCCACAGCCTCTTTGAACAACCCATTCCACAGTTTGAACACTTTTTCTTTTCCTATAATGTCTAATTGTTCTGTTGTAGCTTGTGCCTGTTGCCTSTCACAATGAAAAGTTCACTGTGGACTTCCTGGAAAGACTTCCATCTTCTCTATATCTGCCTGTTAAGTACCTGAAGAGAACACTAAAATTTATGCCAGCCTTCTTCAGACTAGTGGCCTGACCTTCACGGCCTCTTCTTGTAACATCATGTGCTCCAGTACCCTCACCGTCATGGTGGGCCTCCTCTGGATTTTCTTTCTTATGTCTGTGTCTTTCACACACTGGGTAGCTCAAAACTGCACTCAGTTTTCCAGACACTATCTCACAAGTACTCCATGGATGGGAATAGCCACTTTTCTCAACCTGCTAGCTATTCTTTTGCTATTGTAGCCCAGGGTGCTATTGACCTTCTTTGTTCCAAGGTCACTGCTGACTTACTTGTTGCTCACCAGGACTCTCAAATTTATTTTTGAAAATCCTTTCATATCCTTTTAGCCTCCAGCTTGTAAAGYAATGGTTATTCTGTACCAGATGCAGGATGCTGTGCCATCACTCACAAGACTTCATGAGGTTCCTGCCAGCCCATTTCTCCAGTCTGCTGAGGTTTTCCAGAGCMTTGACCCACTCTTTCCCAGTTTGCTGTGATCTGTGCTTCAGCTCATCACTGAAGTCACTGACCATGTTGCACAGTAACAGTAGCAGTGTCCGTTCTTGAAGTACGTTGGCCACCAGCCGGGCCTGCTCTAGCTGATCACAGCCCTTGAGTCCAATGGTCCAGAATTCCACCTTATCTTCCACTTAACCTGGTTAATACCTCTCCAGTCTAGTTAAAGGTGGTCTATGGCTGATTGTGTCTAAAGCTTTTTTAAAGTCAAGGTAAATGACATCAGCTTCTCTCCCCTTCTCCACAGATTGACTTATCTCATTATAAAAACCAGTCACRTTGGTCAGGCAGAATTTGTCATTTGTAAATCCTCGCTGCCTGCCCTCAGGCACCTTCTTGTCTTTCAAACACCTGGAGACAGTGTCCACAAAGATCTACTACTTTACCTTCCCACAGACTGAGGTCAGGCTGCCTGGCCTGTAGTCCCTTGGATCTCCCTCCTACAAGATGGACAAGACATTTGCCTTTTTCCACCTTCTCCCAGTCACCACCACCTTTACTCACTGCACTCTGCCACCCCTGGGATGGTCCAAACACCCTGTAGTTACTACAAGTATAATGACCCTCTGACCTCCTTTCACATCTCCAAACTATTGCTGATTATCCTCCTTCCATTAGCCCTTTACCACAATCTGCCTTTCAAAATAACACATTGACTTACAAGGCTTCCTTTAWAGCACCTAGAATCTGGCTCAGGTTCTTCAAGGACACTTTGGCTTTATCATAATTTGATACAGTGCTGCAACAGCCTCATTAAGTTCTTGCAGTGAAGAGCATATTCTAGGTATATGGGCTTATGTGGTTAGAAAAAAAGATTTTTTTTCCTAGAAAATCTTCAGACATAAATATATATTTTTCATACCTCAAAYAACAAACTCCTAACTAAACAAAGTGGTTAATCAAACATCTTGTTATATACTTATGTCTTATTAATTCAATAATCGGCTTTACATTGTTTTTTAATTTGAATGATCTTGCAAAGGTCAATGCATTTTTAATACAAAAAATTCCATCAAAATAAATTTTACCATATTAAATGTTTTGAAGAAAGTTATAAACGCATAGACTAAGAGTTAGGATTTTAATCAATATTTGTTCAAATACTTTTATGCTAGAGTAGAAGACTCATTTTACTCATGCTACTTGGTTAAACAGGTCAGGCTAAGACAAAATAATCTTCAGGTGAGGGRAATAGACCTGTAAAGACTAAAGCACAACTGCTATGATAATAACAGAAGTGTATTTATTTGTCTTGTACTGTAATGTCATACCAAAACCCTTGCTGGACCTGTACCTCCATTCACCCAGCCCACTTGTTTCTGTCACCTTCCCTCAGCTATSTGTAATAATTGTGACCACATGACATAATGGATCAGAGAACCAAATCCTGCCACTAAAGCTCTTCTTGAACATTATGAGGGGACTGCTGAGCAGGTGACACCAAATTCCAGCCTTGAGGAAAGGGGTATTACCTCCTGGACAGCTTGCTGGAAATGACCCAGCTTGAGCAGGACCAGGTTGTCTCCAGAGATCCCTTCCAGCCTTAGGAATTCTGTGGCTCTGTGATAATTTTGTGTAAAAAAAATGTTTATGCTATTCTGCTTTGTTTCACATTGCTCTCCTAACTTCTCAATTAGTTCTATTTAACTACTTTTTTTTCCTTTTCCTTATACCCTTATTTTCCCTTTTATCTTTGTTTTTGCTAGTCTTTTATTGTCAGTCTCCCCATATTCTCATCCTGCAGCATGTGTTCAGCAATAGTTATGCATTGGCATATTCTGTGTATTCATGCAGTCTATTAAAAAAGACATTGCCATCCCTCCTACTGAGGATTAAAAAAGCCCAGCTCACCCCTGTACTCTGCCTTTAACCAAAAAGGTAAGCAACCCTCAAACATACACATTAAGAGATGTAACTGAACTACATATATGAAATAGAGGTAGAAGAGTTTCATTATGGTTTGCTGTTATCTTCCACTTGTAATTATACTGTTGAATATGTTTGCTTTTGGTTAGAATTGTGCAACACTGTCTTTTCCCCTTGATTTTGTGCACTTGAATACACAAATTTTTGTATCTTCACAAGAATTTCTTAATGAAAAACACTCCTGAGGAAGGGCATAATTAAAAGGCATCCCACCATTAGTAAGTGGAGATACACACATTTATAAGCCCCCTTTGTGCTGCTCTCTTCAGGATGTTGTCTGAAAATTGATTCTAAGGCAGCTTTGTTAATTCATATTTAAACAATTACTTCTCATTGTTCACCATATACATCAGAAAACTTTCCTCCTAAATCATGAGTGTGCAACCTTAAATGACTCTACAYCTTCTATGTTGAAAGTACTTTCTAAATTTACTAAGCTGATTACACCTGGAGTATGATCAACCTCTGCTCACCATTGGCCACTTACTATATAAATCTWGAGTTATGTACACATGTAAATTTACCAGCTCATGTAATTAGAGTGCAGAAGGTAGGAAAAAAAAGTCAGTGGTAGTGAAACACGTTTTTAACTGGCAAAAACTAAGCATGTCTGTACAAGCAGCACATTTCATACAGCAGACTTAAGATGTGCCTCCTTCTGTTGCAGTTCCTAATGCCATTATGAAAGAAATGAAATTAAGATGGAAGGATGACAGTGATTTAGTTACAGAACCAGTTAAATGGCTTTCCAAACTGGAGGCCACAGATARCTTTTTGATTTACAGATAGCACTGAAGCTTGATCTTACAAACTTTTAACTGAAGTAAACCAAGTCTGTAAAGTGTGAAGGAAATTCAAGGAGTCTGAATTCACTTGAAGATAGAGTTTAGAGTTTTAAGTTATACTTCTGTAAATTCAGAAAATCTGCTTCTTGCTCTATTTTTTAAGTAATTGGTTTATTTGAATTTATTCTTACTATTAAAACAATTACATTTTCATTAGAGCTTCTCAAGGTCGTTTTGTTTCAAGGTTTTTTGTTTGACTTCCAACTCTAAACTTTAGAATAACAAAGTTTTGTATGTAATTATTCTCATCTAGCAAATATTAGAAAAAGAATATTGTCCCTGAGCTTTTTGGACTATGAGTAGGGCAAAAGTTTTCCATTCACCGACACTACCTCCATTTCACCCATTGGCATTGTCTCTGAAAGCTCCTTGACATCAGTTTCACCTGACTCGCCAGAGGCATGAGGAATGGGAAGAGKCATGGTTGAAGACTGAGCGAAAGAGTACAGAACCACCAGAACAGTTGAACATGTCCCTAATCAGTTTTGGACATCTSTCCTCTTTCCCCAAACAGCTCCTTGGATTTGCAGACTCTGGTGTCTCCTTGAACTGCCTTCCCTGCTTTAGGAGTAACCATTACGATGTGAACCTCTGTATGTAGGCCAAAATGACACATTGTTCACAATACAGCAGCCAACTGTGGGTTTATTTCTCCTTTCTTTTATCGGGAATGTTCAGAAAACTATTCATGACACCAGAGGTCTATGTCCAAAAGGAGACAGAGGAATCCTGCAACTTTATGCGAATAAAGGGAGAGAGTCCWTTGAGATGCACACAGAGCTTTCCCTCTTGAGCGGCTTGGAGGGCGCAGACCCCTTTCATCCTAAACTCCCCCCTACATGCTGCCCTCTTCCTTCCCCCATTGGCTGAGGCCCTAGGAAGGTACAGCCTTCTCAAACSGCCTATCACATATTCCCCCTTGARCCTGTCATTTTCCTCCAAAGTTCAGAAAGTCAGGCTTGTGCGGACCTATTTGTCTAATTTCAGGAGTCGAACTGTCTGGGTTCGGTAACAAACCTTCGGCTTGAAGTTGGGAGAGACATTGAGACCCATTTCAAAGACATTAAGGCTTATACCCTCACCCATGGAATTGTTTGAAAAGACATTAGCACTCATCTTTCATATTAGGAATAAAAGGTAACAGCGCTGGACTTTAAAGAATCACTGGTCATCAAAATTGTCACCTCACCGAAATGAGTCTCTGCTCCAGGTTGCTTCCATACTCAAGGAGACAGCTCYGTGTCAGTAAAAGATAGCTCAATTTGTGAAGTTGTAACTGTACCACAGCACATTCTCACATCTTTGYTTCTTTTGTAGACAGAGGTTTTTGTTTCACTCCACATGCCCATTATCTATTAAATATGGTTCATCAGGAAACAGCCAAGTTAGAAAAAAATCAAGGCTGAAGAAGTGAGAGGCTACAATTGCATTAAATTTTGGTATTTTTTGGTATTTTGGTATTATTGTGGTGTCCTACTGCAGCTATTACACTTTTAAGTTCTCAAAATACATTTTAGTAGTTATTGTAAGGTTTAAAAATATTAGACAGTAAAGCTTTTCCATTAAAAAATGCAGAGAAAAGGGACTAAGAGAGAAATGGATACACTAACTTAGGGCTTGTATTTGCGGTAAGATAAAACATGCTTGACTAGGTGCTTGAAAGATGATGCAAATGTACCGAATGGTTTGGAAAAGCACAATTTGTAGTCATGTGTATACTTACGCACAACTTAACCAGCTCAGCCTTGCCATTGTCTGGTGAGTCCAACCTGACAGCGAAGGTAATGGGCTCTGTCAATAGCTCTGCTTGCACTCTATAAATCAACAAGTGTTTTGCAAGAGCCACTGTAGCCCTAAGGTTTCCAAGAGAAGCTATTTCTCCTCCCCCACCCTTGTAGTCCTTTCTGCTCTGTCCCTCTCAAAAGGCAAGTTACAGCCTAAGCTTTCTTCTTCTAGTTTTGATGCTTACACTTAAGAAAGATCCTGTGTTAGACAATTCAAGTGTATTTGATGAGATTCTTGTAAATACTGTGCTTGCTGAGATGCAGGCTTCCAAAACAAGTTGTCCTTTGTGTACTCCTCTACTAAGTCGCAGCCATATGCTTACCAAATGGAAAAAAAAAAAAAAAAAGTCTTATGAAGGGCAGACAAAACTGAGACAAAGGTGTCCATCAGAGAGTACTAAAGTATCAAGAGGAATTTGATTGCTTTATGGAAAACGATCATATTCCCTCTCACTTTAAACAAAGCTGAGTTGGTTAAATATATACCCTGAATCCAGAAGAAGGAAAAAAAAAAAAAAAAAAAAGTAACAAGATCATGAGGCTGAAAGAGGTCAATAGGCCATCTGTGTCCACCCCCCTCCTTTAAGGCAGGATGATCAACACCTGTCTCACTCCTAATGCATCGGTCTAACCTGTTCTTAATGACCTGTAATGAAGACATCTCAGCCTCCCAGGCAACTGCATTGCTTTAAACTTCTCACCAGTAGTTTTCCTGGTGCTTAAACAGAAACTTTTGCTGTAGTTTAGCCCTTTATCTTCTCAAATCTACCATAAATATGGAGACTTTTTTTCTCTCCCTTTTTGTTATTCTCACCTTTAAGAAGAGCTGCAGCAGTGTTTCTCTTCAATGTGTTGCTATCCTGAGCAAACCCAGTTCCTTC
The DNA here is from genome assembly GCF_030028575.1 of Malurus melanocephalus. Classification (NCBI taxonomy): domain Eukaryota; kingdom Metazoa; phylum Chordata; class Aves; order Passeriformes; family Maluridae; genus Malurus; species Malurus melanocephalus. The sequence goes on from NW_026623264.1 coordinate 1,505,182, forward strand.
CAGCTCTCCTTGCAGGGCACGTTTTGCCGGTSTCTGCTCGCTGAGGCCGCTGTGGGCTTTCTCCAGTTTGTAGAGAGAAAAGGATGCATTTTTGATACTGAGCATGCTGCTCAGTTTGAGGCCTTACTGATGATGGAAGCATTACTTTGCCATTGCCATAATTTGTCATGCAGCTGTATTTCATTTTTCACATCCTAATAATTCCTTAATTTGTTCCCCACCCCTCCAAAAACGGGCATTGCTCACAATTGTTCAGAGATCAGGTCCACCATCCTAACTTAAAGATTCCCCAGCATTTAAATTGGAGTTTAATACATTATTATATACATTGCTTTGATGTAAAGACATACACCACTTCAGATGAAGGCCTTGCCCCAGCCATTTCTTAAACAAAAMCTGAAGAAAGAAGTCTGACAGAGGTATTTACAGCACAAGTATTTGTACATTTTGGCTAAATCAAAACATAATAAACAAACAATACTGCTAGTGCTTGTGAGTAGATGGGTCTGAATTTTTCAAGCACAATGGCACATGCATAGTTTTCTGTCTATTTCTACAAATCAGGGTCGGGAATATCACAGACCCRTCAGAGAACTACAGAAAAGGCTCATTAACACCTCATTATAGTCTTAAGCCAAACATTCTGATATGTCACTTAAGAAAACCTTAAAGGGTGGGGAAAGATACTACTTATGTCTATGAAACTGAGATGGTCACATTTGCCTAGTTATTCTCTTCATAGCTATGTGCTTTTTTAAACAGGTCACAGAACTATACATTTAAACACAGGRCACTACACTTCTGTTGCAGCAGCAATTACCTCTTGAACTGGATCCCATTTTGCTAAGGACTGTACAAGTTTATTGCAAATAGATTTTCCCTGGCCAAACATTACAAGCTAAATACCAGATAAGGAATGGGTGGATTGGGGAAAAAAAAAACCAACAAACCAAAACCAACAGAAAAACCCCAACCCAACCTACAAATCCCATCCCCACCCTACATCTAGAGACTGGAGTTAAAGGGAACAATGAAAAAGTGGCCAGGTACAGGGTTTGGTATGACAGAGAGGTGTCCTACTCCAGCAGCTGCTAAACTGTTGTTGAGTCACTTGGTAGAAACTAGAGCAGGGTAAACAATGCAACAATTCAAAAAATTCAGGAGACACCCTTAGGTAAGTGATTTGGCAAATATATTTAGCTTTGCTGGGGATACTCACTGAGACTACTTAGGTGCCTAAGCACCTTGCTAATCAGGAGGCTATTTAAGCTATTTGGAGTCAGAAACTGAAATGTGTTTGTTTGAAGCTGGTGGGCCTGCTTTTAGGTGCTTCTTGCAAGACAAAACCCTGTATAACACAATGTGCCTTCCAAACATGCATTTAGTTGAACTTATTTGCTCCCAGTGTATTTTTTTAAGATTGTTTTTCACACTCATTATTGTAAAACCAAGTATTTTTTAATCTTAAAATGATAAAAAAATTTAAAAAATCAAACCAACACTTCACTATTCATTAAATACTTGTAATTTCGAGGCAAATCATGTCTGCAAGCAAAAAAAGCTTTTTTTTTAAATTACTTAAATTTCATCCCCTACTATTTTGATAAAATCTTTCATTTTCTTTGAATAACAATGATAGAGAYGGAATCTGGATTGCAACATGTAGAACAAGCTCTATTTGAGGAAAACAACATGTAATTGTGTATAATTTGTGTATCATTTTGAATGTCCTGATATTCATAAATATAAAAACTTTACATACACATAGTTTGGTTTTCCATACTGACTGTCTTACATGTGATTTTTAGTTTATAATCTACCCATTAAAACAGAGTAAAATATTACACATTTCTATTAAGTTTTTTATACTCCTTTTCTATGGAGKGACTCCTTCTGATATTATTCAGGAATTCTATTTTTTTCATTACTTTACAGTGTGTTCAGTTCCACAGTGTCTTACTCAACATCCCTTTCACTGACATATTATTTGTGAATTTTAGAGGAACAAAAAATATGTTGGTGAGAGAAATCAGGTATTATATTTCTATTTAATCATCAGAAGGCCTTTACAGCTATGAAGTAATAAATTTCTCTTTACTCATTGTGTGAGCTTATTTTCCTAATATTTTATCACTATTCTGTCAAAAACTAGAAAAAATAAATTATAACCATGGAGATGAGGGAGAGCATGAGTAAGGAGCAGTAGGCTTGCCTGTGTCTAGTATGCCTTACTAATTCACATAACTCAAACAAGAAAATCAAGTGAGCTGGCAAACTCCAATAATGGAATGAAGAAGTAATGCAAGAGTAATTCCTAATTAATGTTGTTTATTTTGTAGAAACAGAGTACTTAAACATTCTGAATTTCATCTGAATATCACCATTCAAATACGTTGCTTTTAAAACATTTTTATCACTTCTAATATAATGCATTATATCTAGAAATGTGCCTATATACATATTAAACACACAGAAAATGACATCTATAAAATCACCAGCTGTAATTATTCATAGCYGCTGTAAGTAAACGTGCTGAAGTCAAAGCAAAAAGACAAAGTAATAGAAATTCAGAGAGAAAAAAAAATAAAAACATGAATTTCTGAGCAGATAAAATTCTAATGAACAAGATCACTTTCAAAAGATAATTTCTCCTCTTTTCTCCACCATGCCAGTTTGGTGACTGGAGTAAGAAATTCTTGAAATTAAATGCAAATTAAGGTGAAACTGAAAATCAAGTTGTTTCTTGAACAAGGAAATGTGCATACATTTTAGATATCCCATAATCCATAACCAAATCATGACTGAATT
>NW_026623264.1:1508061-1632682 GCF_030028575.1 Malurus melanocephalus
GTTATACCTGCAGCAATCTCAAACTTCATATGTTTCTCTAAGACCTACCTGCAATCCAGATAGAAACACATGAGAAAATCCTGTACAGATTGCAATAAAAATAGAATCTATGCTGAAATATAGCTTGATTTTATTGAAAAAAAGCTGTCAAGTGCACAATRTGAAGGTTCAACCCTACACTGTGTTTTGTAAATGCAAGTATTATTCTAAACACAAGCAGAAAGGAACCTCGCCCTAACTCAAATCATAGTGTCTGCAACTACCACTTACTGGGGGAAAAAAAAAGAGGACAAGAACACTTTGTAGTTCTTGTGTAACTGGTTCACACACAGGTAGGCAGAAATGTGCATCAAACCCCTGCGTCAGCTCTTTTTCCTACGAATGCCGTGTGTTACCCTTTCCTTGCCCCATGAAACGGGGTGGAACTGCAGCGCTGACGTCACCCACACACAGCCCTACACAGCATTAAAGGCAGAGCACGGACGGTTTTTCTCGGCTATACCCTACGCTTTTTATTATTATTTTTTTTTTTTTCCCAGCCAGCAGCAGTCCTCTGACTGTACTGCAAGCTCTTCCTATTGATACTGCTCCTTAGTGCCTGTTCTAGGGAGGAAACGCTGCACCGAGAGAGGCAATGGAAACCAAACAGCTTGCAGTGTATCAGCTCCACACTGAAGGCTTACAATTCCCTGAAGGCGCTAGGTTTTTCACTSTTTTAAAAAGCACAGAACATCTGTACTATTTCACAGTCAATTGCTGTGTTTATACACCAGTAATTAAGCTGTATTGTGRCATCCAGACCCCTGTGTGTTTGGGGGTTCCAGATGCAATAGGTGCTAAAGTACTTTAAGTTTTTAGGCATTGAATGTACTTGTAAATACTTCAGGTCCTTGTAAAACTTCTGAACAAAACTACTGTGGAAGCCAAACTTTCAAAGTTGACAAAACCTAGCAATCCCCGCATAGGATCGTGAAAAAAAAGGAATACAAGAATTTTACTTTTAGAAAACAAAGCAACTGCTTTGGACTTCCTAGCCAAAATAATGAGATATTATTGAACACTTGAGCCAAGGGSCCCCCTTGTCATCCAAGCCAGGACTGAGACATGAATATACASCTCTTGGATTGTCACCTGGACACTTTCTAGTGGTGTACTCTCGCCCCAGCTGCACTCCATTAAATCAATCCTTACCACTATCATRTCTTCTCTTGGTCTTCACTTCTTTCACTGAGACTGTTAAAAAACCTACAGGCTCCCTTTTCAACAGAGAAGCTGTTTTCTTTTTTCTCATGACCAAATGTGGCCAGAAGGGAGGCCATGAAGGGGGAAGGACATGATCYCAGGGGTGCCTGGAGCTTGGGCCTCCTGCCTCAGTAAGTGCAGACGAGTGTAATGGGGTTCCCCAATTCTCCACAGCCAGTGCTCAACCTCGAGATTTCCTCACAGGCACCAGGAAGAAAAAAATTGCACTACTGTCAATTCAAAACAATAGCTGTGTGAGGAAACAACACTACAATAATAAACATTCTGAGTTTTAAATGTTTCTTGCTTTTTAAAAGAAAGAAAATATGCCTTTTTTTTTGGTGAAACTTCTTTTCTTGAAACCTGGACACAAGTTAGATTGGGAAGGAGGAGAAAATCCCTACCTGATGGTAACAAAGGACAACCCTTGCCTGCCATAGGCAATGCGTCTCATTAGAAGCCACAGGGCATTGGGTACCAGGCAGCAGCATGCCAGAAAAAGAGCATCCTCAGCTGTCAGCACCAACAGGCACCCATTTGAGCTTCCCATACATGAACAGGCCTGAAATGAGCATAAGAAAAACGTGTCTGATACCAATGGACCTGACACACAGAGATGGAGCTCCCAGCAGCAAAGCTTACTTTGCAATTTCCTTGTATCTCCATAGAACATCTTCAGTAAGCAATTAATTAACTTATGAACCACATTAGATGTTCTACACCTTTAAAATTTAGGCCCTAATTGCTGTAAAAATTTGACAAGGTATCAATTCTGTTTGTAAAAGTGAATTTCCCACAAAGTAATAACTGTTTTCTTTGGACTTTAATTCCTTGGTTAATTTGATTGCATGGATTAGGATGTAGAAACCTCATCAAAAATATAGTTAGTTGAAGTCTCTTCAGAGTTTTTTTAAAGGATACAAAAATTTCTGTTTATGCAGCTTTGTTTGGGAACCTAACATTTACTGAGATAAATGGTAAGGTAATTATATTCAATGTTACTGAAAGAAAATGACAGAGAATGTTATGTAATCGTTCTATTTCTGCAAATCCATGTTTTTTAGTTGCTAGTCTGCAATCTGTATTTTACCCAGTAATATCCCAATTTCCTCCCTAAGACAAGCTGCAAATTGAGTTTATAGTTTATTTTAATATTTCCTGCCATCAAATTATATGGATAAGAAATCCTGTATATTCGTGCCATAATCCTATTTCTGTAGAAGAAAAGARTATACGACCTGTGGTATAATATTGTCATGCAAATACATTTGAGTCTCCCTATCTTAGCTTGCCCAGACTTTGAAATCTTTTAAAGTAAACATATTTTTCTTAGGTTAGCTGGAGAATGAACTTAGAAACTTCACACAGAAGTGATGAGATATCATCTTTCATAATGAACAAAATAATGGAGAGTAAAAAAAAAAAATCCTCATTTTAACATGGTTTTGTTGAGCGTTCCATTAAGAAATGAGGATCAGCTCTCCAAGCCCTTCACTGAAATATTACAATATAACCTGAGACACAAAACAGATCTTTGGTTTTTACTGAGCACAAGTTTTGTGACATGAATGTTTAATTTCATTAGAAGATGAGGATGAAAGTCAAAGAAAATAATTATAGCTGCATTAAATTTCAAAAGGAAAAAAAACCAGTCACTCTGCAGAAAGGAGAATACAGGACAGGAGAGTAAGGTATATTTATGAGATTGGTGAAAGTACTTTGATATCCTAAGAAAAAAATGTTGAAAATTGGTATGAATAAGTAGAAGCAAGGAGGACTGTAGTGGGACCGTCATAGCAGCAACTTCAACGAAACTATAAAAACAAAGTGAAAAATACTAAATTATATCATAAACAGGCAAGATAAAATTGAGAGAGGGATTAAAACTGATATTTATGTAGTTTTAACACAGTTGAAATAATTATAAATCCGACAAAGCATAGAAATTAYACATTCATTGAAATTTCTTCAATTACATACTTTTTACAGCAAATGTACAGAAAGAGAAAACACTTGTTACTTCTCACACTAGATGATATGCAAAGTASAGGGTACAATGCAGGGAAATGAATAGAGTGATGGTCAAGATTTAACAGCTGGTAATTTCAGSGTAGCTGAAATTTTAATGTGGTCTSTTCTCTGTCCTMAATGCTTTCTGAAAATCAGGTCCCCTCTGATGTTTTCTCAGAAACTGGRGCACACAGAGTAACTAGCAATTTGTTGAAACTGTGGCCTGAAAATACCTTCAGGAAATAGATAACTGCATGAAGTTTGATGAATATTTTGACTGACTCCTGTGAAAATTTGGGCAGAGGCAGAATACAATGGAATGTCCAAYAATGAATATTAACATGTAAGTCACACCTCCTCAAAAGAAAAACTAAGATGCAGCATCCCATCTGATAACACTATGAAGAAAAATAATCCAGCTTATTTATGAGATGAGGAAACAACCTCACAGTGCATCAGAATAATCATTAACAAGMAAACCAATATCAGATGTATTGAATATTTTGGGAAAAGACAGGAAAGCCCATTATTTTCCGGTGCGACCACCTAACCACAGTGCAGTGTGGTGCTGACAAATTCCTCTCTGACCAGGTTACCATGGTAAGTTGGTGCAATTAATACTGATAACACAGGATGCAGTGGTGCTTTAATTTCTGTAGAACAGTCTGAAATATGAAGTGCTACATTTTGTATTTTTATTACTACTGTTAMAATGCTCTTTTCAACCAGAAAGCTGCAGGTAAGTCTTTTTAATGTACCTGAGTGTWTAGGATTTCCAAAACAATCAAGACAGCTGTCCAGAAAAAAGCAAGATGCAACTGTTCAAAGGTATTTGAATATGTTCTGGAGAAAGTTAAGAACCAGAAAGAAAGTATAGAAGGCCCTATATTTGGGTCTACTCAAAATCTTCTTTTTCCCTTATCATTGCATCAATTGTCTTTTACAGCCCATAGTCTGGACTTGTATCCATATGGGTGCCCACTCTCTAAATTAAAAGTCAGAAATCACAAGGGAGTATTCTGGAGAACATTTATCTCTCTATATGCATTTTCCAGACTTGCAATGAGTAACCTCATAAAGGAAATGCTTGAATGTTTTGATTTTTATTGCAAGGCAGCAGATCAGAAAATAAAATGATTGTTCCAAGTAAGGTGCAGTAAGGATCCGAGTACACCTGAAAGAAATACCAATTGCTAAAAAAAAATGATGACACGATTTTATTTAAAATGCTTTGAAAATGGAAGTAACACATGTAGTCCCCAGCCTGGTTGTCCTCATGAAATAATAGCAGGGCCTGTTTCACAGGTTTGTGTGATGATTGGTGATGTGTCTTGTTAATCTTAATCTTCCATAAAGAGTGACTTCAAGCTGACTTATGTGGCTTGAAAGCCATTTAAAAACATCTTTAAAAACCAGAAAGGTAAGGAGTGAGAATTTGAGTTTATTTAGCTTTCTATGATCTTAAGGAGGTTTATAAATTTGTTTCATCTCATTTAGCAGCTTCATTAATACAATGACAGAGCATGTTGTAAACAGCATGCTAATCACATCACGTAATGCTAAAATGAGAGGGTCTGATGGCATTAATGAGAAYAGAGATAGAATAAAAAAACAACAAAACAAAACAAAAACCAGAGACAATGAAAACAGTGTAAGAAAATACAATAACAAGTTTTGAAAATTATTATAGGGAGGCAAAGCCAGTGAAGGGAAGGTTGAGCAGCGGAAGCAGGCGTGTCCAGGCAGCCCTGCAGGTGACACTAGACAGCGATTTGGATTCAGTTTCACAAYGTGATGCAGTAGCACAAAAAGGATATAAAATTCAGGCTGCTACTGTGGCATTTCTCTTCTAATAGAGTGGAGAGAGACACTTTTACTAGCTAAATCTGGCTCAGTTTTCACTCCCAGAAGACATGCAGCATGCTGGCATAGATTGAAACGAACTGAAATGAAGGGTAGAGAGAGAGAAAAGGTCTTAAAGGTTGCAAGGAGAACATTAAACTCTTAGGAGGTTTTGAAATTTCCCCTTCACAAATGTTACAAGAGGCAAAGTTTGGAAACATTAGATAAAACATGATGGAGGGAAATGAAGGAGGGGGYTGGCAATGGGTATATTTTTTGATTGAGTCAATTCATTCCAGCCAGAAACCGTTCAAAGTCTCTTGCAGAAGAATGGTGGCAAATTAGAAATGGGCTGTCATTCTCTCTGCTAGTCCCATGGAGAAAGGCTTCATTTTGCAAAGGCCTTGTGCCAAATGACATCTCCATCAGTCACAACAAAAGAGTCAAGATCTGAAAGGAGAAGACAAGTAGCTTCTTTTCAGATACATGTGCTCTCAATAATTCTGAAATTATTTCATGAACAATATTCATCATGAGGACCAGGAGCTCATTATCTGCATTTTTCACGAGCATTCTGACCAACATTTTAATAATGTGTCATTCTGAAAACTGACAYTCAAATCACAGTAAATCATTGAAGTGCAAAATCACAAATTTTGTTGTTTAGCAAAGAGCACCACCATGACCACCATTAGACTTTGGTACTCCTTCATCCTGCCAAAGCTTCCTTTAAATTGTGTTGTCCCTGACYCTATTTCAAGACTTTTCAACTCTTCTCTCTCCACCAGAGCTTCAGGTAATGGCTGCAACTGGCAAATGTCTTGAGAATGGGCAATTTCTGGCCTAATGTGTAATAAATATAACCAGCCCAGTAGGGTTTGTGTGCRCTTCTTCCTTAGGGCTACTGTTATTCTCTGAAACTTTGGAGTAGTGATGTTGCAATAAGAACCACTCTTCCTCATGCAGAGGGAGAACCATAAAACTTAATTAATAAGGGTTTTTTTTTTCCTTTCTGAAGGGCTAAAACCAAAACAACATGCTTCTCATCCTTAATTTTATGCACTCAGATTTGAAAATGGTGACTCACCAGAATTAAAAGGCAAGACAACTCTGTCTTTTGAGCCAAGACAGAAMGCCTCATCTGCTGCATAAATCTTGGGATCCTACTAGAAAACAACATAGTGTGGAACTGCTCAGTCCAGCCGGCATACAAAACAATGTCAGAGAATGTTCACCCCCACCCTAAGATCCCTCACTCCTAAAAGACTCTTCCTCTGGTGGTTACCCATCATGTTTGGAACAAGCACATGCACTCAGMTTATCCCCAGTTTGCAGCCAGACTGTCTCATCCATGGCACTTCCAGCATCTCCAGGACTCCACCCTGCCAGGCCTTGGCCACAGGATTTCTTCTGTGCCCTGTTTTTGGGCTGTATCTCATGAKTTCTGCCCAAACACAGCAGTAGATAAACAGAGCTCTGCACTGTGGGCAGCAGTGTGTCCTCTGAGCCTGGAGGAGTGYGAAGGCGAGCAGCCATCCCACCTCCTGCCAGCTCCCGATACCTGAGCAGGCACCCCCACCTTCACATACCTGCCTGCGTGCACAYACAGGGTGACAGCCCTTGAAAGCTGGAAAAAAAGGTGACAAATGAGTTCTGATCTCTTTCCTCTCAAAAAGAGAGCCATTTCATGCACTGTAATACGCACTACGTTGGCAGAATCATCGATACGCATCATCCTATTTATAAATCAAACCAAGATGGTTCTCCTAATTACATTTACATCACTTTGGTTTTTAAATTTTCATCATAAACAGGGCACATATTCTGGAATGGCATCAAGGACTTTCTAATGACATAGAAAATTAGCAGACACCTTTACAGCAATATTGCCTATGATGCTTGTGTGCAATACGAAAAAGTCTTTTTCATCAGAGTTCTGAATATAGGGGATTCCAAAACAAGACACRAAGCAACAAGAAATAGTTTAAAAGATTTTATTTTATATTAATGATGAGGAAAAAAGGCACAAAGTAAAATAAAAAAATTAGTCAATGATCTGTACTTTCGTTCTAAGCTTTGCTGACACTGGCTCAGCCTCCCCCACTCTGCCTCTCTATGCACTGAATTCTGCCTGATCACATGGCCACAAGTCAAAATGAGCTCAAATGACGCAGAAAACTAAAATTGAACTTTAACCCCCACTTCTTCTCACCAGTTATTCCCCCAATGCACTGACAGGAAAAAAAAGATTCAAACATGAAGCAGAAGTCATTCCCCCACTAATACTGAAGTCAAACAAAAAACAATCCAAACAAARAAACAAACAAACCCCAGACAAACAGCAAAAATCTTTAATTTCACACAAAGACTTTCCTTTTTGCAGATTTCTGCCAGGCAGATTATCTGCAACGAGAAGTAGAGCATTTAGAATGAAGAGCAGAAATAGAAATGTAGGCGTGGAGACTGCTAGCTCAGAAGAGTCTTTTGTCTGGCGATACTGTGACTAAAGATAATCTTTGTTTATCTTGTATGTTTAACTTGTGTCTTGTATACCCAAAGTGTTGGAAAAAAAATGCGGAATTACAAGTGAGTAACTGAACAAACCCATAACACAGGGTATAATTTCTAGGCATGGTGAAGGCAGGAAAAACAAACTCAGCAGTTATTATACTCTATTTATTCTTTTTTTTTTTTTTTCTGTATAAGCACTCCCAGACTTGTGGCACAATAATGTTACAATTAAAGCATACTTTGACTAACAATTTCACGGCAGAATGGAACGAATTATGTGACATTACTAATACAGCAAAGCAGAGCTGCAATGCACCCTGGCTACGCAAGTACAGCTTACAGCTAAAACTTTACAGAGATGAAGGAGTGAGCTCAAGGCTGCCGAAAACTGAATAGGATTTAAGTATTTAGTGTCACCCAATCAGTGAAATATGATTAATGAGTCTGGAGGAGTACACTGCTTTTTAGTCTCCAAAGCCAGGCGGACACGGGGGGAAGTATATTGGAGCTCTTCAGCGATAAAAGCCGCAGCAAAATTCTGCACAGTTAAACTACACGTTCAATTGSAGCTGCTTATTTCTCCTCTGTGTGATTAGAGCCTCCCATTTCCCTCATTACAGCCTTGATATTATTGAAGCAAAGCCAACAGCAAGTTAGCAAGCCAGCAGGGGATCAAATTGATTATACAGTTAGCTGTGGAAAAACTGAAATTCTTTATTAAGGGGAAATGAAATACAGTTAATTTATGCTTCAGCTGAACCCCTCCCACACTACAGTTACTCTGCTGGTACTCTGAATTTTCTCTGAAGCTACAAGACAGCTGAGAAATTACAGAAGCTTTATTGATATAAAAATAAGCCAAGTCAGGCCTTCAGTATATTTTTAAAGGATTTTTCTATTACTAATTATCATAACTCAGTATATAGGACAACACGGTATTAAGGCTGAGAAGAAAGAAAGGTGGAAAGCATTTGGGTTTGTGTAGACTGGAAGATTTGCTATCTGTCTTCAGCTGGTGTTATAGAGGTAGTCCACAAGTAAATGTAAACAACACCTTATCAGTAAAGCTGCAACTCAATTTTTACAGTATTTCAGTTATAAATCTCTTTCCCAAAATGAAGAAAATAATCATTTGGGTCCAGAAGTAATTTTTTTGAGAATAAGAACAGGCCTGTTAGTTTATTTCTGACAAGGACAGKCTGTGAGATAGTTTCTATAATGAGGTCTTGCAGAAGACAGCACTCCCTTGCCCCATCCCAAGCAGTTCAGGTTGTGCTTACAGAGCTGAAAAATGCTGAGAGCTCATGAGCAGAAAGTTCCCCCTGTCCCACAGCTCTTTGGTCTCCAGCCCCAAACATTTGTCCTTGCTCAAGCCCTGAGAAACAGAGCTGTGGATGGGACTCTGCTGAGGAGTGTCCCCTCTCCAAACAGCTGTCACCTCCCACTGCTCTCAGCAACRTGGTCCCAGACCACCGGCCACCCTTCCCAAAGACAGTCCCTTTAATCTATTTTTCATTGTCCCTCTCCATCTCCTGGCAGGAAAAGGGATACATCCTCTTCAGAAGACACCTTGGCTGCTGTCCCATGAGGCATGAAGGATGTTGTAACTTGTGGAAGATTAGCAACAGAGCCCACACAAGGGTCCCAGGGAGGGAAATGCTTAATGAGACTGCTYTGCAGGAAGTAAAATATCATAAAATGCATTTTTAATAAATTTGTCAGGATTCACAGCCTTAATTGTTGTCATTGTCAAGATTTGCTTAACCAAACTGCAAGGAGGATAGTCCTCTAATTGCTGGTCTCCTCACATAGACCTTCCTGGGCTTCATTAGCCTTTCTTCTTATTTCTTTGCATTTCTGATGCTTTCTCCATGTTGTAACATCCCTGTAATATATTTTTTCTCCCAATTACTGATGAATGCTTTGAGGTTTCTCCCTGGTTTCCAGACAAAACTTCTACCAATCTTCTATACCTGTCAGTGTCTTTTTGGCTGAAAAGATTGTGCTGGTTTTGTCTGGGGTAGAATCAGTTTTCCTCATAGTAGCTGGCATWGGGCTGTGTTTTGGATTTGTGCTGGGAACWGTTGATAACACAGGGATGTTTTAGCTGTTGCTTATCAGGGCTTGCACAGAGCCAAGGCCTTTTCTGCTCCTCACCCCAYCMYAGCAGTGAGCAGCTGGGAGTTGGGAACTGGGAGGGGGCACAGTTGGGGCAGCTGACCACAACTGACCAAAGGGATATTCCRGACCATATGGCATCATGCTCAGTATACAAATTGAGGGGAAGAAGGAGTAAGGTGGGGACATTCAGAGTAATGGTGTTTGTTTTCCCAAGTCACCATTATGTGTGATGGAGTCCTGCTTTCCTTGGGGATGTCGGAACACCTCTCTGCCTGAGGGAAACGGTGAATTAATTCCTTGTTTTGCTTTGCTTGTGTGTGTTGCTTTTGCTTTGCCCATTAAATTTCTTTATCTCAACCCATGAATTTTCTCACTTTTACCCTTCTGATGCTTTCCCTGATCCCACTGAATGGAGTGAGTGAAGGGCTGTGTGGGGTTTAGTTGCCAGCAGGGGTTAAACCATGACAWATATTCAATGGTCTTAACAGAATAAAAGCAATCAAGCTTGATTTGCACTACCCACTTAACAATACTAAAGGTGAAGTAAAAATACACATTATGCTTTTATTTCCTGTTATTCTTCTCACCCCAGAATTGAATAAAATAAAAATCTTCTTGTTCTCTTTCTGCTCTAGTATCTGCTGGCTGATCTGAGGAAGTGCCAATAAATGCAAGTGAAAGTTTGCACACAACTTGAAATGCAGAAGAGCTTATTCCACTGAAGGCTGCATGTTTACCAGGAAATGAGATGGACTCAAATTGCCCTGGTGACTGCTTGAGACATACACTCATTAAAGATACCATGGAAGTAATATGGAGGAGAAAATAAATTGCTTGAAAGGACAGTGCCAAGACTGGCAAATCTAAAATTTACTACACAGTCATACAGAGCCTATTTTGRGAGCCACAATCACCTCTTGGAAAAATAAACACATTTCCACAGAACAGCAATTCCGTATGTTGCACTTGGCCATCCTGACTGAAGGCAGTAGGGTAATGACTTTTACAAGTGGCAAAAACCAGTCTCTTGGCAAAAACAATCCCTAACCTCATGAAATWCAGAATATTTTGTTAAAAGGAAAACAAAGTTGAAATGTATTTTATATAAATATAGATATATATAATTATTGTTTATGAGAAAACTTYTACTGGAAGACAGTAAGTCTACAGTACACAAACTCTGATATAAAACAATCACTGACATAAAAATGCTGCTCTTATGCTGACAGGTGGTTTTCAAAGAGAAACAGAAAACAGAAACAATTCACTGAGGTAGATGTACAAGAAATTACCTGCCATTCTGAACAGGTTCTTTCCTGACCCACAGCAGCTATCTATGTCAAACATTATTATTTATACATGATGCAAAAAGCACCATAAGGAAGCCAATCACCTAAATACTCTGGATGCATTGCAGCTGTGACTGGGATGTAACCAGAAAACATCCAGATGGTTGCGTGTACATGTGYATATACATCTATGCACACAAATATACTCTGCACTCACAGTCCTTTCAAAGGCTTTTCTCCTATATTTTGATGTTTCATTTTGCTTTCCCTTTGCTATGTGACTGGTTTTTACATTTATATATACGAATTTATATACAATTTGAAATTATATATAAATATATGTATAAGATATAACTCAAAAGATTTCCATTTTGCAAAGGACGCATGGCAAAAGACTGTAAAGACCTTGGGCTCGCCTCAGCAACCAAAGGTAAGGGCCATGAAAAATTCCTGTTGTGAAAATCAGTCCTCACATGGCCAYGGGGGCTCTTCAGCTAAGTGGTGTCATCTTAAGGCAAGGGCTTGAGTTATAGAGCCTGAGTACTGATTTGGAGAGCCCTCATTATTTGCAATAGAGCTGCCAGAYACAGTAAATACTGTGTGACTTCATAGTACACGACCAGAAAAACCTCACCATGGCAGAGAAAAAGCACAGGGGACAGAGCTTTTCTGTTAGAGCAAGGTTCTGTTTCTGTTTCTCTAGGGCTAGAGCTGCAGACATGTAAGAGAATCATATCACTAAACGGATCTATCCATGTGCAACAAATCTGACACCTTCATCTTCAGCATGATAAAGACACCCTGATCCACTCGCAGTGCACGTGCCATTCAACCATCCCTGGACTGTGGACAAGAATTTGTAGGTCCAAGGTCTCTAAATTCCTTCAGTGACCCTGTTATTGACATAAAATGCAATTCATGTACTTTGAAGGTGAAAACAATTTCTTTTGTAGAGTAGGCAACAAAGAGAAGWGTTTGACAGCACACACCGAGTGAATAGTGCAGCCAGAGCCTGTCCTGGTCAAATGCTGCGTGTGTTGCACGGCATCGTTTCCTAATACTTTCACAGTTGCTTGCAATGCTTTTCAGCTAATAAGCTCCAAATGCTTTCCAGAGATTCAGACATTTGAAGAAGTCATCAATATTTTCAAGTGTATTTTTCTGTGAAGCCAAGCTGAAATCCTAAAAGGAACACTTAAGAAGATGGCCTGGTGGTGGGTGCAACAAATAGGCTTCTCAAAGGCAGCTGGCATCAAGAAGAGTGTCAAAAATGAAGGCATTCCAAAGTCCTCTGTGAGTTTCAGAAATCTATGGCCTGTGAGCCCTGTTTCCTGCACCTTTAAGACATGACATGTCATTGTTCTGCATCAGAGAGCATCCATGTGCAGCTGGGAGCAATACGCATCGCTGATACCAACCACTGCTTTGCCAGGTGTGAAACCTGGAGTTAAATAATTTTATCCCTAGGACACTCTTTGAGTCAGTTACAGTGCAGAGGAGAGCTGCCTTTCCATCACCTTGCTGACAATTAGACTCTCAACAGATGTAAARCACTCATCTTTCTCACTACCAMAAGTGAAAACCCCCTTMACATGGAATTTCATTGCTGTAACAWAAGTGAATTRCTTTTMATTTTCAACTAGAKTTTGAAAGTCATRTAAGTCCACTTTTATGAATATTCTTAACATAATCTGGAACATAAGCCCAGTATTAACAAAAATTAMAAGGATTTTGAAAAGAGAGATGGAGAAAAATGCTTTACAACCGTAACACTACTGTACTGACATCACCTCTTGAGTGAGGCTGATGCACTGCACAGGAATCTGGGCTGTTTTRCTAAAAGTGGAAAGTTACTTAAGTAGGGTGTCTCTACAGACATGAAGGATGCAGCAAAATCCAGACTCGGTTCTCAGAAAGAATACAGCAATGTAAGAACACATATAGGAATTTGAAGACTYTTTCTTTAGCTGCTGCATTTCTGTAGCTTTTTTACCCTGTACAGAAAAAAAGTCTTCAGCATTTAAAGCACTAAACACCTGGGAAACCTTAGACAACTGGAAAACAGAATACCGCCCCTTCCACSCCCAAAACGTAAACCCAAATAATCTAAAGCAATAGAGCTATGCTGATTCACTTAAAAATCCTAAGTAATACAACCCATCAAATCTAAGATCTTTTATGGGGACYAAACCAGGGCCCAGCAGGGAAATGAAGAAAAGTAAAAGGAAAACCAWGGAAAAGAAGGAAGTTTGATGYAGTGATAAAACATATGTCTTTGTYAAATTCCCAGATCTACTCTGTWGGGCTGTRTTTTGAGGTAYTAGAGGTTCCTTGAGGATGGAAGAGGTGCAATCTCCAAGCCAATGGGGATGTTATGAATTTTAATTCTGGCTGTTCGTTCCATTGGTGTAAATGTACGAATTGAGAACATGCACAGTTGGAACAAGAAGAAAACAGGCAAAACTCTCTAACATTCTTACAATTTCTACAAGCTTTTGTGTGCCTAGGACTGGAGCAGAGAGCAACTCTGTTCAGYCTGTTTTTGAACAGCAACTGGAGATGAGCTAGGGTAGTCACAGCATTAAAGCATCCAGCTGACACTTGAACAACRTGTCTAAAATGAGCATATCCAGAAGCACCTAGTGGCTGAGGGAAAAAAATTCCCCACTTTTGCATTGCAAGTCCTATTTTTAGATCACTGGTATTTTAAAAAGGCTTTCAAGAAGTGTGCTTTTTAAAAAACAGACAGAATTTACAGAACAAGACCAAAATGTGAAGTGCTGGATGACTGTGGGTGAAGGGAAAGAGTTTGGCACAGGCTTCTCAGCAAGACAGCCTAGCCCAGACTCCTGGCCAGGCTCCAGCTTTGGAAGCTGTCCTCAGACTCCTCCGAGATGACTATCGGCTCCTCTTCCTGCTCAAAGCTGTTGAGCAATAAAGCTCTGAGTTGTCAAACTGATACTGCTCTTTCAAGCAGAAGTGCTGTGATTCAGTCATCGGTGAAATAACCTTCCCAATACTAAAACTCCCAGAGCAGCTCTGGAATTAAAAGGGGAATTGTAAATGCAACAATTTTGTTTTGTTAAACTTTTTGGTGAATATTGGTTTGTTACTGTCTTTAGTTTTGTGTTGTGGCATTAGTAATGACTGATCCCGTGACCCTGGAGATCTTTCTCTAAAAGCAGGAATATGGTTGTGCACTTCACAGCTGCATTTTAGGAGCATGAGAAATATTTTGGAAAATGGCTTTATTCCTTCGTTGTGTCATCTCAGTAAAGCAAAAGAAAAGAGGATGTCCAAGCACAACACAAGCTCTTAATGTCATGGCAGAACTAAACTTGACAGATCCCTCCTTCCTCCATAGAAGCACTGCTGTCATGCTAGCATTTCTTCAGCATCCCCAAAAGTAAACCAGGGTATTCTTTACATATTGAAACTAACTTTCTCTTGCTCATCATACACTAAATTTTTGTTTCAGGGTGTGTTTTTCAGGGGCTTTTGTTTTTTCCTGTTCTGTTTTGTTGTGTTTTTTTTTTTTTTTTTTTTTTTTTTTTTTTTTTTTTTTTTTTTTTTTTTTTTTTTTTTTTTTTTTTTTTTTTTTTTTTTTTTTTTTTTTTTGCTTTCTTTCCAGGGAGATATAAATTTTACACCTATAATGTTTTGCTTTCCACACCAAATTCAAACTTCTGGTCACCAGCACCTGTACTGATTTCTTCTGGGTGTCTTCTTGATCACCCTGCCAGAAATTTCTCCCCCTACATAACAATTCTTGATCTGCTAAAACATTTCTAAGCATTACTCTTTCCCTGTTCGCCAAGCAATGCTGTCAGGTATGTTTGATCAGCGTGTTCATGAATCAGAACTGGTATTTTATGGAGGAAAAAAACTAGGAAAGGTCTAGCTTGTCTCTAAATTTCTTAAAACCACATAGTTTCATACAGCCAAGATGACTGCAAYAGGAGATGCACCCCTCTTCTCTTTTTCTCCCCACCACTGCCTTTTCTACAAGAAAGCAAGCCACACTATCAGACCTGCAGCGAAGAGACCAAGGACACAGTTCCCCTGGTCCAGTGGCTCTGGAGGAAATCTGTGTTTTCAGAAACATCTTCGAGGCATATAAACTACCATGATAATTTAGTTTCCTATAAACAGGTTGCAAAAGGAAGAATGGCAACTGAACTAGGCATGCCTCRAAGTTGTGCCAAGGGATGTTTAGAATTAATATCAGGAAAAATTTCTTCACCTGAGGGGCTGTCAAGCAGTGGAAYAGGCTACCCAGGGAAATGGTTGAGGCGTTTAGAAACATGGTTTAGTGGTGAGCTTGGCAGTGTTTGGTTTATTGTTGGACTCAATCTTAAAAGTCTTTCCCAACCTAAATGTTTCTATGTATCTGGTATTGAATTATACATTTTTCTCTTAAGTACCCAAGCATCCTTGAGAAATGAGACAGAAAAAAAAATAATTAATCACCCAAACAGCTAGAAATAGATAAAAAATTAGCTGTTACACAMAGGGTTTTCTGACTCAGGCCAAGTTTTGCTATGTAAAGAAAAGCAGATCAAAACTATCCAGTCTTTCTGATCTAAAGCACATTTCTGGTTGCATTACAAAAATTTCTTCTTTGGGATACACCCATTGGGAAGTTCCAGCATTTTTGGTCATGTTGGCTGTCACAAATGCATGGAGCATTGTTGGTGGGAAGGATGATTTTCTGTATCCAGGCTCAAACTCCTATTATAGCTTAGATCAAACCCTGTAATAAAACCCTTTAACAACYGCCAATTCTATCATATGCAAATACTTAAACTTCTACTGAATCCTCCAGCCTAATCGACCATCTACAGCCTTACTTACCCCGAGAACATTGCCAGAGGTACATTTGTTCCTCATCATTTCGTATTCTAGGCATGGACACAATGTAAAGTTCAGTTGTGCTCATATCATAGCAGGAAAAGAGCTGCCTTAATGTAACAAGTTCCAAAAAAAAAAATTTGGATACGTTGTTATTGTCTGAAAAGTTTAGTTTGACTACCCTTGTGAAAGCTTGGAAAGAGTGTGGAGCGCTATTAGGTGCATTTTTAAGAACCTAGAAAATAACCCTATGACCCTTCCCTTTGCTCCCCTCCAAAAAAAGCCATAATTCCTGCATTGGAAGAGGGCATTGCTGGGTGTCCAGAGGCTGCACCAGGCTGGCAGCGCCTGCTGCAGCTGTGCTACAGCAAAATGCATGTCATTTCTCATTTTTGCCAGAGAAGAGAACCCATGAACAGTGACAAGGCTGCCATTAAGAGTGTGATATCTCTGCATTACAGACCRGCTCTCTAGTCTTCCATGAAAAGGAAGGTATGTTAAAAAAACCCACCGAGCGAGATCTATTGCAYGAAAACAAAATGCAAAATGGCATGTAAAGAAAAATAAAACAGCAGAATGACAATGTCTTTCATTTTTTAACACCATCTTTAAACTTTATTTTAGCCTCATACTTTTTGGTAGCTCAAGAAAACTTACATGGACTCCAGGTGGGGCTGGGATGAGGCATATTGACAGTAAGAGTTTTCTCTTAAACCATGTCACTAATAATGGATCACTGTGATATATTTTTTTTATAAGGAGGCAGCAGATAGTCTTCTAACCTAGATCTGTACCCACAGTGTGGATACACACAGCAACCTACAAATACCTACAAATACCTACAAATACCTACAAATACCTACAAATACCTACAAATCTGAGAATCCTTAGCAGTGACTTGGGGCAGGTTCCCAGTCTGACTGACACCTTTAGCCCTCACAACTCTTCTTCTCTAGGGAGTCACTCCCTTCCTTGCAGGAGACCAGGACAGCAGCCCTCCCTCCCAGGTTCTCAGCCTGGGGCYTCAAGCTGAGCAGCAGAAGATTTCTCATCCATGGCACTTCCTCAACCAGCTGTCAAACCTCCTCGCTCCTCACCCCTCCTGTCCACAGCCCTCTCGCTTTTTCACGTTCAAGATTTTTGTCTCCAGCAGTACCCAAGAGCAACCAGCCACTTCTGCTGCTCCCATTTTGCCCTGTTTTATGACTGCTCTTGCATAATCAGATGTAGTTCATTAGCCATTAGTTCATTAGCTGCTGGAGGTAACCAGACCTCCTTCTTAGCTCTTCTGGTTTCCCCTCTGCAGGTGCTCATATCCCAGCTTAGGAATCACCKAATAAAGTGGCCAGTGTCCAGGAGAAAGTCTTAAACATTAACCGGAATATTTTGGTGGGGGTAGGGAAGGGGGAAACCCCCAAAAAACCAAAAACCAAAAAAAAACACCAAAAAAACAAAAAAAAAACAAAAAAACAAAAAAAACACCACAAAACCAGAAAACAAACAAAAAAAACCCCAAAACAAAACAAAAAAAAAACCCAAAAAACAAACAAGTAAAAAATGCACCAGCAGCCTGCAGGAGCAAAAGAAAATAATTTGCTTTCTGAACCCATCTGAAACAAAATGAAATAAAATTATATTTCCAATTGCTGCCTCCAAGGGAGCAGAAGGGAATCAGAGAGGAAAGCGTAGCTCTGGAGAATCGGGAGATGTGGCTGCAGTTTTCAGTTCTGCTAGAGAAATCCTCCGGCAGAAGCGCTGTCTCAGGCAGGCTTGGCATTATGTACCCAGGGTTCGGTGGATTCACTCTGCTCAAAACCACTCCGCCGTTTTCAGGTGAAAGCTGATGTAGTTGGAGGTTTATAATCAACTATGTTGTGCTTTATCTTTTCTACTTACATTCTTTTTATCACGCACTTCACCAAGAGACACAGAAAAACCGGGCAGAAYAGTGCTAAGAATGGAAAATACAGACTTTTAATCTTGTAAATAGGTGCTAAGCCTTGCTAGGGACTGCAGCGTTCCCAGCGCAGATAAGCATCGCTCCCTCATGYGGTTAAACCTCACTATTGCTAATTTAGCGGCACTGCAGATCTTTGCAAGAAAATTCAGGGAAGAAAGGATTATTTGCCTGAATTTGCATCTCAATGCACAGTCACATACGCGTTCACGCATGCACAATTATGAATACAGTAACACACCTCGCACAGAGTTCACTCTGAACAGACATTTTCACCTTGTATCTGTTTTAAAAGGCTAAAAAAAATCACATCCCTCAAAAGGCTGATAAAAACAGCAAATCAAACTGGGATCTGATACTGAGAAATCTACAACACCGTACAAAAGAGGCTGTAAGGAATCGAGTTTTTCATATGCAAACACTGATTGAATTGTTGCCCTCTAGTTAAACCCACAGCGTAGCTTCAAAATTAAGGATGTGAAACTACAGGATCCCTTCACAGGATTAACACACACCCTTAAATATCGTCTCAGAGTGTGCAGAATCCTATATATGACTTTCAGTGAGCATTCAGAGAGTCCACAACCTCATCAATTTATCTGTTAATTCACACCTGAATGGCATTTATCGGTCCAGTRTACAGTGTGATGACAGAGTCCCTTACTGAGTGTAAGTAGACAAGRGATGTGTTATTAATGCTGTTCAGCAGTGCTGTACCAAGGCACCCTAATGCCTCAGAGCCCCCTCCCTCGCCCTGTTTTCCACCTTGATAGCACAACAGAGGATGCCTCTCATTTTGTCTCAATGCAGTGGACTCTTCTTATGCAGCTTAGCACAATGAGCTTACATTAACAGGTCCCTGTAGGGAAAAAGAAAAAAACCAAAAAAGCCCACTACTACTTCCAGTCAAGCTGCAATTTAATCAAGAAATCAATGAATTATTTTCTATGCTTTCWATGCTACAAATCACAAGTATTTTAGAAGGTTTATATGAAATATCATGCACAATGAATTCCTCCCCCAAAACACCGGAGAGTGAGGATGGGAACAGAAGACTGCAATTGTTGAAATTWGTGTTCTCTTAACTCAATAGTGAGATATTTGAATAAGAAAGTGCTATTCCATTATGTGCCATGAACAAATATGTGTATTCACAGAAGTAACAGCTAACTGAGGTATTTCCAGCTGATATCGGGAAACGTTCAAATTTATCTAAAATACACAGCTACTGTTATGTGTTGCAAAGAATGGCTGGAGATCAAGAATTAAAATGCCTTGAACACAGGACATACAATGTCATTTAATCCCAGGCAAAAGAAAAAAAGGAAACGTGCTCTCTGGGACTTTTCCAMCCCACCTTCTCTTTCAAAATGTTTGTTGCACTCAAGGTGCGAATGTCCTTGAAAGAGAAAAATACAGAGAGCATAAAGGTGATATTTTGGGAACAAACTGCATCTACATACATCCATGCTTTCCAGGAACTTGCAGCTGCTATTTTTCCCTCCRTAGTGACTGTGGCCGGTCTCTTTCTTATAAGAAAACTAAACCCATCCCTACAGGAGTTTCCCCTCAAGCAGCCTCCCCACCCTCCCCCATCCTTCAGGAACCATAATTCAAGCTTAAATACTTTGGAAAGAAATTCATTTTCCTGCAGCATAGGAAGACTGATGCACAAACATTAGAGSAATCTAATTTTAGATCATTCAGACAATGCGCTGGATCCTTACGCGCATTTATTTAAGGCTATTTATAGTCCTCCAGACACTGCTGGAAGTACAGTCATCCATTGTGGAGCTACTCTGCTGAGCTCYGCTTTGGGAGGGAGGAAGGGAGGGAGGGAGGGATGGAGCAGGCAATCAAGAGTCTGATTGTTCTGGGGAACACAGGTACGGAGGTGTTGSATGAAATGTTCATTTGCAGGCTGAACGGAGATCAGAAGTTCGGGCCGCTTCGCAGCTCTGCTGCTGCCAAGAACTGTAGGGGCACCGGAGAACTTGCAAGTCCCAAACCACACCAAATTACAGGCCCAGATACAAGTGCTGCTCATAGCTGCAGGCACGGAAAAGGGACTGTGTGCCAGAGCAGGGGGAAAAAACCTTGAAAAAGTTTTGAGTCCTCTGGGGACAGTTTTGGAGTAGTATAAATGGCTATACTGTACCTCAGAGCCTGAGTGTTGAAGTCAGCAGCTCCCTCRAAGGCATGTGACTTCCAGAACAAAGTTCTCCTTTTTGTTGTAGGCACTTGCAAGTTCATTTGAACACTGGCACCCCACAGTCTCTAGGTCTTGGTTATTAGAATGCCTCYCAAATCACAACTTTCTTCAGTTCTTCTTTCTAGTTCACCTTTTAAAAAAACAAACCCAAACCAAACCAATATATCTGAGGGTTTCAGATGAATTTTAACAACACATTAAGACAACATTTCCACTGCACACATCCAGTGGCTGGACTGCAATTCACGCTSCATGGTGCCACAGAAGCCTTTGGACCATCAGCTCTGGTTGTCCTGCTGTAAGATTAGAATATACTTCTCCTCCAGTTCTCCCTGTCTGATGAACAGATCATATTTTATCACATTTAGATGCAAGTCCTGCATCTATCTATTGCCACTAGCTATTCTAGAGCAGACGTGYTTCCTTTTTAACTCACAGTGTCATTCAGATATCCAGGTCAAAGGACTCCCACTTGAAAAAATGGAAAATCCAAAGCACTGCAGGACAACATCTTGTTCCCATCATGTGTGTCTTGAGTAGCAGAATCTGCTTTTGAAATTATTGGTGATTTTAGATAACCTTCCCCATGCATCTGGCCATGATGAACCCAATAATTTTCSTCTAAAGCAGCAACTGCAAGGCACAGCAGATAAAATACATTTGTAGGTCATGGATCCTTAAATCGGTGTCCTCATATCTATATGAGCTAAATATGTTTAGCTGTTTAGAGGGAAGCAGGTACTAAGTTTAAAATCACTATTCCAAGGCTCATAAAAAGACTGAGATCTTTGCTCTCAGATCTAAATCTGCTCTAGGAAGTGTTAGCCAGCTGATGTTGGTGTGACCAAACCGTACTGCTTGGGGCTCCAAACGATAGTTCCTCACCTGAAGAAAACTGCTTTGCGTTTTATGAAATTAGCATGGAGAAAGATGGGTGGCTATTAAATGAGAAAAGGACAAAACAAACCAGCATAATAATGTAGCTCTGTCTTGAAGATTTTGTTTCTAAAAATTATGTATTGTAAAGTAGTTATGACCCTTTAAGAACTAGCTGATCTCCAAAGAAATTCAAGCTACTCCCAGCAAAGAGGGTGGGCTAGCGGCGCTCCTGCCAGAAGGGGTTGATTTTTATGCTGCCTGCTTTCAAGATCTCATATTCCCAGACCTTTGAAATGTCCTGTGCTTGCTATTGAAATATTGCAGAACTAAGGTATTAGTCAGTTTTGCTTGCATGTAAAAAAGCATTTTCCCAAATCATCTGAAAAACATGTTGATAGCATCAACAAGTGCAATAACAGAGAACAACCACCACATGAGCACTACATTACAAATAAAACCAACAGACCACTAGAAAGTGAATATGGCTGAGGGAGATCAGGCTTCATTCAACATAAGGTCTTTCACTTCTGTGTTGGCAAGTAACTGTTTATTTTCCTTGTGAGGAACCAATGTATCACTAATCAAAGTTCTAAAATTAATAGCTCAGCATTCTAGGAATGCAGTTATGCAATTCAGCTGACATGTAAACACCTGCAGCAAAACTAGCTGAGATGGGATKCCATCCAGAGGGACCTGGACAAGCTCGGGAAGTGTTTCATGGGAGTCTCATGAGGTTTAACAAGACCAAGTGCAAAGTGCTGCAYTTGGGTTGGGGAAGCAGCCCGTCTTGACACAGACCAAGAGTAGCCCTGCTGAGAAGGACTGGGAGGTGCTGGTGGATGAGAGGCTGGACATGACCCAGCAATGTGCACTTGCAGCCCAGAAAACCAAAAATGTCCTGGACTGGATCCAAAGCAGTGTAGGCAGCAGAGCGAGCAGGGCGATTGTGCCCCTCTGCTCTGCTCTACTCTGGTGAGACCCAACCTTTCGGACTGCATCCAGATCTGGGGTCCCAGCACAGACAGTATATCAGCCTGTGAGTGGGTCCAGAGGAGGGACACCAAGATGGTTAGAGGGAATCTCTAATGAGGAAAGGCTGAGAGGATTGGGATTGTTGAGCCTGGAAAACAGACAGCTTAGGGGTGACCTAACAGGGGCCTTCCAGTACCTGAAGGGGGCCAATAAGAAAGATGGAGAGGGACATTTTACATGACCATGTAGTGACAGGACAAGGAGGAATGGATTCAAGCTGAAAGACAGCAGGTTTAGATTAGATGMAAGMAATTCATTACYGTGAGGGTGGTGGAAYAGGCACTRGAACAGGTTTCCCAGAGAAGTTGTGAATGYCCCATCCCTGGAGGTGTTCAARCAGTCTGGTCTAGTGGAAGGTTGCCCTGCCCCCCATGGCAAGGGGGTTGGAACTTGAAGGTCCCTTGCAGCCCAAACCATTCTTTGATTCTATAATGTGAAATATGTAACAGAAAAATGTGGTTCAAGACAGAAAAAAGTCAAACCTAGAAGTGAATGAACTGTTAGGATCTACTTCCCAATAAACTTAACATAAAAGGTCAAAAATTAAACATTTAGATGAACTAAAAAAGATCCATAAAAGATAGCACAGATAATCACATGTACAGAACAATTTCTGCACAAGAAAATATTAAATAGACAGAGAACTTCAGGCTTGAAAAAGAGAGGTCTCTAAAATCAAGCATAATATGAGAGAGATGAAGAGGGAATGATTATTCACTACTYGAGACTCACACAAGGAAATCATCAGGTTTAAAGCACAAGCCACAGGAAATATTTTTCCCAAACAAGGCATAGTTAAATTGTGTAACTTATTGAGTGTTGTGGATGCCAAGTATTTAAATGGGTTCAAGAGGGATTATACAAATGCATGTAGAATACTTCTATTGCTGGCTATAAAAAATTAAAAGAAGAAAAAAAAAAAACCCTACAGTTTTGATGCGCCAGATGCTTCAGAAGCCTGTAAAGTGATAACTGCCAGAAACCAGGGAGATGAAACAGGAGGACACTTTTCACAGTTTTGCATCCCTTCCCTAAAGAGCCACGAGTGCCAGGCACTGGAGCATGTGGTCTTTTGGGCTTGTCCAGGATAGCAGCTCTTTGCAGAGAAGCCTTACAGCTGTGGAGACAAGAAGTCTGCTGGGCTTCYTTGTAAGAGGAACCTCCAGGGTTAACCATGGTTTCTCTGGCCTTCAYTGCAGCTCATTCTCATGACTCCACTGACTTGTGGGCAGAGAAGGGGAAGAGGGGAGAGTGAGAGAGCAGAAGCAGAGTGTCAAGAGAACTATGGCACCATTTCATGTTGCCCCTAGAAACTACACCATTTCATCCACATYGTGAAAAATTTTCCTCCAGAAAGCTTCTGAGAGTTTTCTTGACAACACAGACAGTTTACAGTGTCTGAATGTGTTTTTTTATGGCATGCTATGAACAAAATTGAAATACCAGTGCCAAGAATTAGAGTGATTTACATCATTCTCTCCAGGGTGGGGCATATTCWATTCTCTACTCAGAGGCTCCTAATGTCCCCCATGCTGCTGAGCTGTGTTTATCACCATAAATTAAAAGGTTTCCATTTCAAATCTCTGAAGCTCTTGAAGCGGGGCAGACTTGATCATGGGGAAATAGGGGTATGTATTCAAGTCCTGAAGGAATMAACTGCTTCCAGCACAATCTCATCTCCTGGCTCCTGCAGGTCTCAGTGCAGCCATTCATCTCCAAAGCCAGAGCAAGAGAAAAGTGTTTGGTGTACCTTCTCAGTGTGAGCATTGCACTGGACCTGCTTTCAGCTGCGTTTCCATAATGTGTAAATGGATGTGGAGCCACACAAATTGATGTTCCACACTCCAGAGCAAAGCAAGGCAACACCGAGTCAGTGACCAGGCCAGGTCAGACACTCAACACATCACCACCAGTTTAAATTAATTACAAAACAAAGCACATTCAGAGTTCATAACATGATTCAGATAGTTTGCCATCTCTGACCAGGGCTACCCAAATCCAGATGCTCAGGAAAATTTTGCCCAGACTCCACCAAAGTCCCRGGACATTCCTGAAGGAGAGCCATATTTCTTATTATTCTTCCAGAGACAGATTTCCCTGCACTGCACTGCTTTCTGGAAGCAGAAGCAATCCTACCAGGACCCAGAAGAGTTGGAGCTAGTGCAGGATAATTTTTTTTTTTTTTTCTGGGCAGACTAGGGCAAAATCACCCCCAAAGACAACTACAAAAATTAGTGAACTACACTGTTTTCCATTGTCACACACCAAAACACTTTTTTTCTATGCAAAAAGGGGAATGTCCTAAAAGAAGAACACACTTCCTTGTTATTGTAAAAAAAAAAAAAAAAATGCAGGCTGCAACTTTAAACTTTCATTTTCTGAGAAGCTGGTGTAACTACTGAGGGCTAAGTTGTATGTTGTTTTCATACAACTCCTGCAGCATCTAAAGGKAGACATCCAAAAGCAACATTTCCACTAAACAAGGGTCTCCTATTGGCAGATAAAATTTCAGTGCAAGAAGCAATTTCACAAGMCTTTCTATCAAATAACTTCATTTTGAAAGCCCTAAAAATTGGTGGAAATAGAGAGCAGGTTTTCTGTTTTTCCTCCCACCCRAAGGATTAAGCAAAGGAAGCAGCATCTGCCACAGCACTGAGCACTTGCCTACAAAACCGAGCTCAGGCAGCAGATGCAATCTGAAGCTTACTTTGCACTCACAGTGCTGCTTTTAATCTAAGGTGCTGCACTTTTGGGCTAAGATAAAAGCTTTAATACTGGRCATCTACATCCTGTTCTCAACCTGAAATGAGGAAGTGGATTCTCACCAAATAAGGACACCTTCCAAACCCTGCAGAATATAACATGGRTTTTATTACTGTGTCAAAACTACAAGGAGATTGGTCTAATTTCATTCAATGCTCTGTTTTCTGAGTTACAGCAGAAATGCTTCTTAAAAGGCAACATATAATTTTTGTTGAAAGTGCAGCAAAGAAGTGTGCCTTTGGAGATACTCTTGCCAAACCAGTCACCCAAATTCAAACGCAGCTGTCACAGACTTTGGTGGCCTCTAGTGGCTGTTTTGCCCACATCCCAAACTCGTCACATGATTTGACTCCTAAGGCTGCATCTGCTCCACATCCGTGCTTGCTGGATTGCTCCAAAACTGCCATCAGAGTGAGGCGATGATATCGAGAGGTGCAGTAGGGGAAAGATAAGGTAGGAGTTGTTRCAATCATCTCAGATGCCATGTAGCCATCAAAATCTACCTGTCCTCACCACCTCACCTGACAGGCACAAACAGTGGAAAGGTAGCACTTGTTCTTGAAATTCTGTTTTCCATTGGTTTTCTAACACTATTTCTTTTTAAACCACAATTTAAGCTATGATGTCTAACAATGGAATCAAGAACAAGACATGTCTCAATGAAAGACTAATCTTCACTTTACATTGTCTTTTAGAAAATTAGTTTGAGCATTTACAAGTTACAAATGTAGGTTTTCAAGAATGATTTCAACAGTTCTTCAAAAGCAGCAATCTGATATACGTTGAACTGAATACAGAGCTCATGGGAGCTGGAGATACCATGTATCTCTACCATGTATSAAATCAAACCCAATGGAAAGTAATATTCACGGTAAAAGATTTCCAAAATAGTCTAACTTTTCCTAAGTTGGGCACAATTCTAAGATCCTATCACATTCCCTAGATCAACAATAGATCAGTGTGGAGGCTCTGATTCAGCTTGGACGAGATTTTACTCTTCTGTATCAGGGAAGCTGAATCTATAAAAGCTTTAAAAGTTGTTCAGCCTAAGAGAGTGCAGACACTGGAATAGCAAGTTCCCAGGCCACACCAGACAGTGCCCAGCTCCTGGTGTTCTACAAGTTCATGGYCACTCTCTCAAGCTGAAAGYGCTTYTCAAAGGRTACAAAATGCTGCACAAACATTRCAGCAAACAAGCCCCACCTTCCCAMKAGGGAGGAGACCCAATGCAGTTTCTCAAGCTGACAGAAGGTGAGAAACTCAGTCCTGAACCCCCRATAATTTTGTGCAAGTTCCAGCTCCAGCCTGAGTTACAAGCCATTCCTCTTCAGCCCAAGCAGATTCCCTGTGTCTGTGTTCACTGTGACAAGCGAATATCCCCAACCAAAACACTGTATCTGCCTTTGAGCAGCATCTCCCTGATGCTGCAAGCAGGGCCAGATGCAATTTCCATTTTGGTAACAGACTATTCAAGCACGGTTTTAATTCGATACTCTTTATTATGATATCCAGGAAAACAATAACAAGGTGATTGCTTATTACAGCTTCCAGAGACCGGGGCTCCAGACCTTATTGTCCTGGGTACACACACGCGCACGCACACACACGCACGAAAGACAACCCTTGCCACGAGAACTTACAGTCTACACAAACAAAAACAAAGATAATGATTAATCAAGAAACAAAGAGGAGGAATCACCTGTGTGAGAACACGAGTTAGGTTTTGGCTTGGTTTCTAGTCTGGAGTTCAAAAGTTGAAATTCTTACCCTGTTACAGTATTCTTATTTATGGGCTGAAATTTTATCTGTTGATTACAATGCAWGATATACTCGTCAACATTTAAAACCAATATAAGGAGACACAAAGGTCTAGACTATAACTTTTTGAGAGGTATCCAGCAAAACTGCAGTCTAGAGATTCAAAGATCTTAAGTGCCCAGTTTCCTAAATGAGAAAGGCAGTAAGAGAGAACTGCAATATGCAAAGCAAAACCATCCAGGAATACCAATTTCTGCTAAACCAAACTTTTCTTTTTCAATTCAGTATATCAAATTGCCTAACACTCTTGTGTGTGGCATGAAGAAGTAACAACTGTGTTGGGTTGAACGACAATTACCTTTAATGGTAACCACAATAAATACGGACAAAGAATGAATACTGAAACACTACTGAATTATAAAGCTACATTTTAGCTGCTCTGATTCTGCAAAAAGTTTCAAACACAAAAAGAAGAAAAAGGAGTTGGCATTTCTGGCACTCACATCACAGACTTGCCATCCTCGAGCTGGATAAAACTAAATTATTTGCAGAAACCTAAAATAAAAGTGACAGGACACATAGAAAGAGATCAAGAGCAAGTGTATTGGATTGAAAACTAGGCCATATGTTTGGGTTTTTTTTTTTTTTTAACTAGACATAAAGAGTTGTTGCCTTTTGAATTGGCAACATCAAAACAACTTCTCTAAAARGCAGAAAGCAGTCTACTGCTGCTGCAGCCCAGCACTCCTCACCCATCGCTCACTAAAAGGAATTGATGGTGATGGGTGCCCACAGCAGTGCCATTTCACCCACAATGGCATTTCTTACGGGGAGGTGAGCTATATCCAAGTTGTATTGCAATGTATTCATCCCAAAGAGCTTCAGTACCCACTGAGGAGGTTCTGATGGCACTCAACGTATTGATGTGCTTATTTCTTGCATGTCTGATCCAGAAACACTCCAGCACTGATCCTATTTTAGTTCTGAAGAGCACACAAAATTCCCTAATGCGTACAGATCTAGGGTTATCAGATCCAAAAYGGAGTAGTTCAAGGAGCAGCATGAAGAGGGGATACTCACCAGACATCCACCATGACTACCCACAGCAYATAAACCCCACCAATAAACCAACAAGCATGGGCTAATCCAGTGCTCTAAAGATAATCCACAGCTCACGATGYAAGAAATTCAAATATGATGAACAGATGATAACTGACGTCAGTCCTTTGAAGTCTTTTTCTTTTTAAAGGATCTTCTAAATATTCCCCAAGCCTTCATTTTTGTAGGACATTTTTATACCCTGCACCAGAAATAACCTAAATATTTGCATAACACGATGCAGGCATTAAACCACAGTCCCCCCTCCAGATACCATCTCTGGTGTATGAGTGTGAGGGCTCTCACCACCCTGCAAACCCTGCAGACATCACCACTGTCTCTACTTTGTGTTCGAGTCCCTTCAGTACTGACATTTTCCAGAGAGAACAATTAGGACAGCAATGATCACCACTGCATAGGGAGCCTATTGAAACTGCCAGTTTCCATCATTTACCACACAGGCCCCAAGGGCTGAGTCACAAATGGAACCAAACCCAAGTATGACCTAGGAATCAGCTGGTGAACTTCCTGAAAACAGGAAAACAAAGTAAGAGAAACCAAACAATCCTCCCCTCCATGTACCAAGACAWGCATACAGTGCAACCCTTGCAAAGCTCTCTGGAAGACCTACTTCAATACATAAAAGGTTCATGTGGAGCAAAAAATCTCCCACCAAAAAAGCAAAAAAAACCCCCATAGTTTACTGGCTATTAAGGAAAGTAATATTGTTTGTTTGATCCAGGACAACTGAYACTTTCAAAATCATATTTCTACACCACCAGTACCCTCTTGCACTGCTTGGAAACCCTGATGATAAAAGGTATCTCAGTACAGTAAACCACACTGAGTATTTCCCCTTCCCCTATAAGGTCTCAAAAAAAAATCCATTAATACTTAATGGATTTGGCATGTAGGAGYTACCAGAGAGACCAGGTCCCATCTGGTACTGACAACTGGAAGCTTTTAAAGATCTCCCACACTGTAATCTAGTCCAATTTTTAAATAACACCCTATTGAAAAGGGGAGCTGCCTTAGAACCTGATTTATCTTTTCCCTGCAACTTTTCTTCTTGCTCATTATATAATTACTCGTGAAACTCTGGGATTACTATCAGGCAACTAACCCAGTGGCAAAAACCCAAACATGCTTGTTTTCAGGTGCACCAGCTCCGTGGTATAGCTCACSATGCAACCAGAAAGGCTTGTGCTAAGGCAAGACACAAAACCTCAATTTTGGTAGCAACCAACGTTACCTTCAGGCTACCATGGCTATGGAAATCCTCCCTTTCCTTTCATATTAAGTTTTGCCCCTAACAAAATCAACTCAGGTGCAGTCAGTCAGAAATCTTCAAAGCACAAAAATCTGCAGATGTGTTTGAAACCTTTTTACAGATGTCCAATTACTTATAGCAGAGGACCACACTGCTTGTTACAATACTGGGTGCTACAACTCCATCAACACAAGTAGAATTTTCAGAGAAATAGAGTGTTTAGAAAAAATACCAAATGCTTACAAATAACTGCTGATCTTCCAAATGCATTATCCCAACATACTTAAATTTAACTTCAGCATAACCTAAAGTTAGTAGAAATAGCCTATATATTTTCTCTGCTCAGCAAATTCCTTCACTGTTCCTAAATTTRGGCATGGGATCACCAGCAAAGCAATATTACTAAAGCATAATTTCATGAATGATTCACTCAGAAGAGATCAGTCTTCACAGTCAGTCAAGGAGAAAGTGTCCAGATGAAAACTAAAACTCTGAAAATTAATCTCAGCTGCTCTGMATTCCTTGTTTGCACTTAGAAATTAAATATAATCACTTTAAAAGTAACATACTAGTTTTGATAGAAGGCTCTGGCATATAAACACATTTGGGGGTGAAAAAAGGCTTGAAATCATCTGCTGCTAAATCTTGAAAATTTCTGACAAGATGAGGCAAAGAGAAGGAGGTTTAAGAAAAAATAAATCCAAACCCAACAAACCCTATCCACTGTGTGTGTAATTATYCAACTCAAATCCATCTAAATGGACAAAGCTTTCTATTCCTGGGACCTGGTAATTGACAAGGATAAATTAACTACTGCCTATTTTATTTGGCTTAGGATAAAATGATGAACTCCTCAGTCATTTCCATTTCTAATTTTCCTGATTCCATAATTAAGAGAACATGATTAGACAACTAATCTTCTTCCATCTTGCTGAATCCCAGATTACAAGCAAAGAGCCAAAAACGCAGTAACATTTGAAAATTGATTTTAAGCAATTCAAAAGAAGTTATCCAGCCAAACAACACTCTTACGCTAAAACAAACAATATCAAATCAGAAATAGAAGYCTCAAAATCTTCTGAGTGTTTCCATCCCAAGGCAGGTAATTAAAAATTACTGCTTTTGCTGCATCAAACGTAATAAATATGTATTTTTAGTTACGACACAAGAGGCAGAAAGTACTGGCTTCCAATACTCTATCCAAATTCTAGAACAACTGTTGTTACTTTCTATTTCTTGGCAGATACCAACAACTCCTGTAAGGCAATGATGAATATTAAGCCATTGTGGAAATGAAAGTGCTTTTGTAAATGTCCAAAGGCCAAGAATGTCCATCCGTAAGGCCAAAAGGAGACAGAAAGCAATGTCAGTATTAACAGTCAAGAATATATTCTTTTGTAGTTTTTGGAAATTAACCTGAAGTTTGCATTTCAAGACTACTGTGCCAAAGAATGAGGTTTACAAGAAATAGTTTGCCTTAGGGAAACAACTAYTACAACCCTCAGACTCTAATAAGTCTTGAAGATCTCAAGAAGTACCTTAAATGCTCCCTTCATAATTTGTTCCTCCACCTTTTATGATTCTGACAGCCCCAGTACAACCARATATCACAAGAAAACTGATTTAGAGTCCAAGTACCAGACTAGACACTTAAAATTTACCCCCTTTGGCTTAAGGTACAAGTTGAGAGCAAGGCACACAGAATCTGTAAAGGTTTTTCTARAAACATTAGACACAAAACATGATTTTGGACAATGAGTATATAAAGTACACAATTCTCTCAAGATTTCCGAGTTCCAGTTTTCCAGTTTCACGGTCAGATCGGTCAGATTCACATTTCTACCCCTTCAAATCAAGACATGGAGTAGCTACTTCTGCTGAAGCAGACTGGGCAAACCACAGGGCACACTGCCCCAGAGTTCTCAAGCTAAGCACAAGCCTGCCAAGGCCACTTCAGGAGCTGTGAACCAAATACTTGGGAATTGTCATTGTAATCAGCCAAAACATGGAAAAAATTATAATGCAATAACTCTAAATAGCACTAAACAACTGAAGAATGGATAGTTACTTGTAGTGAGTATTTTGTACTAGAAACGTTTATTCTGAATAGTAAGCAATTGAGCTGTAGAAAATACAGAATGCAGATTTATTACTTTGTTGGGTATAAACTCAATTATAATAACAGTTTTTAATTAAAATTATTTTATTTATCAGCTTGATTGCTCATAATTACTCCTCAATCAATAAGCAATTCAATACTTGGGTTAACTTGATAGACTAATTCAGCAACTTCTTCTTAAGACTGAAATAGATGTCTCACTCACTCTCAAGTGAAACGGGCTGAATTATACCCATTACAAAAGCGTACAGAGGAAACACCTGCATATTAAACTGGAAAACTAACTGGACAAAGTTTCACATTGAATACAATTATGAAAAATAATGGAAACATTCTAAAATTTAGATTTTTTCAGTCGTAGCAGAGGCCACAATAAATCAGTTTTAAGAAGCTGTAGCTTTTAAATATTTTTTCATAAAAATATATATAGGAGAAATCAAACTATTTCCTAACAGAGGTGAAACAAAGCAAAGCAGTTAGAATAGAGGAATGTTTCTCATAACTTGATCCATTTATCTAATTCCCTCTTCATGAAGAATTCATAGCCTCCCAAAATAAACACAACACATTGTAAAAACCTCCACCCCCTAAAATCAGACAGACAAGTTTTCAAGGAAGGTCCAACGCACACTAATTCTCCAAGATACGTACACTTCAAAAGCACAGACAGAAGTGGACAGTGCTACTCAAATCAACTCTTTCTATGACCATACACGCTCCCTTCTAATTTTTYAAGTGCTAAAAGCTATATCTCAAACAGGTGTTTTGTTCCTTGTAAGAGATTTCTAACCAACAAACAATAAGACTCTGCAACATTTCCAATTAGTTCAGTTTTGTTTTAATGATAWGGGGCAATTCTTAGAGCAGACATTGTGCAGCTACTAACTACCAGATAATGAGGTCTATTGGTGTGGTCTTGGAATCCCAATTTGAAATGTAAATTTGAGCCAAGGTAATTAACTGAAAATCCAGAGTATCTGAAAATGCATACTATGTTTTTACTCCAATTTTGCAATACTTCTTGAGGAACTTGGAAAAAGTGAAGTTGATAGAACAGTATCACCAAGATTACAAAAACTAGAAGGAAATAATACACTGCAACAGTGATCCTCATTAAGTAAGTTATTTCATCACAGTAAATATTTAAAAAAGCATCAATGTTTTTTAAAAAGTGTTGAATCCTCCCCCCAAGTATTTGAAGAGAGATAAACCTTTTTCCTTAGTCAAAATGGCTTTTTAAAAAAAGTTTCTCAAAACAACAGCAATAATCAAAAAACATGAATTGTATTTTCTTTAATCCATAATATCTCTAGTGCTGAAGGGCCATCCATGTAAAAAGCAGATTCTTTGGGGACATTAGTCAATTAACTTAATAAAACCCAGTTTTACGAGGATTTATCCTTCCTGCTGCGAGGCGAGTCTGCTCCATTTGAGGTCACTGTTCCATTTATTCCATTTTCTAGAAAAAAAAGATAACATCTTTCAAATACAGTGACATGCTTTATATTTTATTACATTTTTGCAAACAGCATTTTAACTTCTTTTCTGATGTACCTTCTTTGTTAAACCTCTTGATTATCATTCAGAGAGTAACAGTATAATGAAGTTTTCACAAAGTGCAGTATTTAAAGTTTACTACAATAGATCCCACTTTCCTGATCTGGCCAGACACTGAAATGTGTGCATTATATACATCTAGACTGAAAATCAAGACCAGTTATGATATTTTGGAAGATATTCTGTGAAAAAGTAAAGCACAACCTGTAGTGGAGATGAGACAGTTCTGTGAAAATTTGAAGACACAGTATATACACAATTCCCTGCTTCAGGTCTTAATTATTTATCCCACCTATTTCATATGATAATTCTTGCTACAATTATGCTCCTTTGCCTACCTTTACAAGTATTTGATATGTGGAAGGAATCCTTTATATACATTCACAATTTTTAAAGCAACTACTTTAACATACAGAATTAATTTATGTTACGATGAAGGCATTTATTTACAAGCAGATAAGACAGACAGAAGTAAAACCCKGTTTCAGATTTGCAATGAGTATGTGTAGGTGGAAAGAGTTTGAGTACAAGATAAGGCACCTATCTGAGAACACAAAGCAAGCACGAGTCACCAGCTGCAACTCTCTGCTTCTCTCCCACTCCAGGGTCAGCTTAAAGATTGCAAGAGTTTTAATCTGTTCAAGTACCCCAGTGGTGATTGGTTTGCAAAAGATTCCCCAAAACCAACAATGCAAAATCTGTGGATTTTTAGTGCCTACAACTAATAAAATGGAGCAATATGATGCCTTTGTGAATTAAAAGTACCTCTGTTACTCAGTTTCACTACAAGCAAGGAAACAGATGTTGCCTGACAGCAACTGTATTTATAAAACAGATCTAAAGAGCAGAGTGCATAGCCAGCCATAACGCTTGCAGCCCAACATCTCTGCTGACTCATATCACTCTGACTTCAAGCAACACTTGCTGGGTTTTTTTGATGCTTTAGATATATATATATTTATATATTTACAAAAGACTGATGAAATGTGGTTTTTCCACCTGCAGATGTGTTGAAGGTCACCAGAGCTTGGCCAGTTTACAAAAACAGCTGTTGGCCTCCCCCTCTCTCCTACAACACCCAAACGCTCCCATTTGTGCAAACAAGCAACAACCAAAAAAATTTTAACAATCAGAAACACACATGAGCATGAGACCAGACACAGTCAAAGTCTGTCTGACCACATACCGGGCTGTAAATGACACCACCATTTTAAGCCTGTGTAAGGTGGTCTTTTGCTATTTTGAAAATGTTCAAATTATTTTTAAATAAAGAAGCTTACAAGCAATTAACTAAACCCAAACCAGCTAACTGAAATAATACTTTCTTAAACAATTTAGGTAAAACGAAGAACACGAGTCAGCATGTGGCTGGGTACCCCACCTACATCACCAGCAGGATTTTCCTACTGTCAATTCTTACTTTTGGCATAGACTAAAAGTAACACATTTTTATGGTGCCCTGGTTCCCAAAAAAACATTCAACCAAAAAAAGTGTTTTAAACAGTTCAATTGCATGTATTACTCTTTCAAAAACACAGTTTTGCTGCACCCTGTGCAAGTGTTCTGAACAGACAACATAACAGGAGTATTCAAAACAGAAGAATATGAATAAACTGAGTTCTTTTATTTCCATTAAAAAATGAGGAATAAAATTCTTCAGTCCTCAAGACAGGCAGAGTTCAACTATTTTGTGAATTAAACCACAACTCTAGTTTTCACTATTTGTTTACCATTTGTTTTATTTTGTTTTGTTTACTATTGAAGTTGGGCACAACCCAGCAGATTCACCAAATTAAATGAATGAAATAGATTAAGAGATTTAAAAAAGCTATTACATTTCTGACTCCCTAATTAAATCACCATCAAGGCACATATTTTAAAATTATTTGACATAAAATAATAAAATTAAATTGAAAAAGCCTATAATGAACAGGCCCTGAACATGAAGTTCTGATTAAACAAGACAATTACATGGGAAACTACCTTCACTCAAGTATAAAAAAAAATTTCAAATGATTTTTCAGATGAAAAGAAAAACCCCTGACACTATRAAAAGGTAAGTTGTGATAATTAAAACTGATTTAAAGAGAATGCAGCAATACTCCAAAACATGTAACTTGGATAAAAAATAGAAAGTTGGAGGAAATAAAAAAGAAATATTGATTTCCCACCACAAATCTCAGTTCTCAGTGCAAATGGTCTTGACATCCACTACGTTCAATATACCAAAAGTGGAACAGGTTGGTAATACATGTTTGGGAGGAAAGAATAATGCTAAAAAAAAGCTTTTGGAACAACTTCTGCCATTTCAAAAAGRTATAGAAGTTATTCAAGCTAGCAATGAAACCACAAAAGTTGAACTGTTGGTGCAACAGATATACTGAAGTATGGGTATTTCATTTTTTTTTTTTTAAAAAATGCACATATGTTTTTCTTGGAGAAAAGAGAATTCAGTTCATCTTTCATGCCCTTTTCATCAAAAGGGTGGGACATAATCAAAAAGACAGACCAGGACTTATCAGTTCATTTCTAAATGCTTCAACACAGGTTTAGAGTGGTGRGTAGTTATCACTCTTAGAGAACTATCAAACTCTAATTTTCATAAAAACAGTCCAACACAAGACTTTTTATTGGGTGGATCATCAAGCCATCTTTGCCCTAAACCCTCAGAATTTCGTGGCCATGAAAAACAAGCTTGAAATCCACCTCAAGAAAATTTTATAAATAAATGTCTAAGAGAACAGATCTAAAATTGCACCTGTTCCCTTTTCATAAGGGAACAAAACATAAGCATGACACATTTTTGTTCAAATAATGAAATCAAAGATAATAAAAACTGCTGCATTAACTGAAAAAAACAAAAACAAAACAAACCAGTAATTCCTTCATTTGGGCACTTACGGTTGTAAGTGCCCAACAATACATAATGCTTTTTTTAAAAATCTGTTCTTCCTACGATAGTATTCACCACTACTGTTTCTGCAGCTGAGTCATCTCACCAGTTAAACAAAAAATACTTCTTTAGCAACTTAAAGCTGGTTTTGAAAAGCCAAGGAAACAGAAAAATCTACAAACCTCTTTCTTTTCTGGAGGTCTTTCCTTTAGCTGATACAAACTTCTTTTTCACTGACTGAGGCTGAGAAGAAGAATGCTCTCTCCACCTCCGAAGCTGGAAATTAATGAACTTCCACATCATAAATGCTTGAGTCATGCAGATTGAGGCCAGCACACTGATTCTAGAAACAAATAATAGGTAAAGATTTATCAGTAAGTTTGTTTCATTACTCAAACAGAAAAGGAAAGCAGAACACTTCAGGTTTTCTSGCAACTTCCTCCCCCTCCTCCTGGTAACACTCATTTT
The DNA here is from genome assembly GCF_030028575.1 of Malurus melanocephalus. Classification (NCBI taxonomy): domain Eukaryota; kingdom Metazoa; phylum Chordata; class Aves; order Passeriformes; family Maluridae; genus Malurus; species Malurus melanocephalus. The sequence goes on from NW_026623264.1 coordinate 1,543,934, forward strand.
CTAAGCCAAGGGTTTGCTCACACAGGGCAAGACTGGGCTTAAGCACAGATGATAAAAAGTAGGTATAGACTGATGGTGAAATCTTTGCCCATCAAAACTGGGAAGTACCAGTTTTCTTCCCTGCTGTYTTTCCCAGAATTACTCTCAGGGTACTGGGCAGTAAAAGGTTCGAGTGTCTTGCAGTTCAGTGTATCAATTTTGCAGGCTAATGCTGACATTGCCAATGTTTCAGTAACTTCCTTTTCTGCATTCTTAAGAAGGCCAGGTAGTTGGCTGAACATTGTGAATCATGCAGCAGCAATAGGAGCCATAAAAGGCAGAGAAAGAGGCAGAAATCTTCAACCAGGACCAAAGATGCTCTGGACATAATGCCTTGACCTCTAAGATAAGGGTTACATGCAGCAATTATATCTAGAATTCAATTTACTATCTCTAAAACATTTGAAAGTAGTGTCTGTAATTGGATATTCCTTTTAATTCTAGTTGGGTGAGGTTACAGATTTYTCAGCTCTAGACTGTAAATCAGTTAATTCATTTCATGGTGAAAAAGTGAAAATGTTTCACTGTGCCTTAGAAGTTTCTTACATAAGCTGCTCCTATTGATCCCACTGGTTGCATGAAAACACTCAGTCATTCAGAATTACTGGTATTAGTACCATACCATTTACAGTGTGTACTGAACACAGGTTTACAGCACATAAGCACTGTTTCAGGTTTACTATACCTAACAGCCAGGATATTGAARTTCCCAGTACTGAAATTCAGCTGCTGATCTTCTGCTCTTGCCAGTCCAAAGCCAAAAGTGAGGACTGAGAGAATCAAGGTGAGAAGCCTTCCCAAAACAAAAAGAACTGCCCACAGTGAAAATCTGGAAATAAAACCACACAAACATTAAATAAACTTTCTATTCAAAACACATGCACTAACAATGCAAATGTTATCCTCCCCCATCCAAATTTGCTTGAAATGCAAGAATTTACCTAAATTCATAATTTTGCACCTATCTTATATTATTTTATGAAAACTAATTTCAACTTAATGCAAAGTGCTTTCCAGTACTATTAGAACAAAAGCATGTTACTAGTTCCTACAGAATTGGCTGTACTAGCAAACTATTCTATTCCTTTCTCTACAAAACATTTTTAAAAACACATTAGTACCCATTGAGAGATTTTATTTCATTTTATACTGCTACTAACATTTACTTAAATGGGCTAAAACAAGGTAAAAAGTACTTGGATTAGAAAAATAAAAACTAACACCAATCTGGAGAACTATGGTTGCTTCAGAAACACTGAACTCCCTCATAATTTTGGTTACTGGTTAGTTAAATGCAAAAGGCTTTAAGACAGAAATTACACRAATTTTAAAGACTATTTACCCTTTCTGGTATTTTTCATCACTGAAGTAGAAAAGACGGGATATGTGGAAAAGAAATTCAACGAAGTAATGCAATACCAGAAGAACAAGTCCAAGATGGGTCAGACTATCAAAACAAATAAAACAAACATTCAGACATTTTGTAAGATATTTAGGGCAGAGAATGAAGCCAGCAAAAGTTTACAAWTGACTTACTTCAGGAGATAGGCTCCAGCAATATGAAAGAGGTAAAGTCCAATGTAGACAATCTGGCGAAAGATATCTTCCTGTCAGGAAGAAAAAAGCAAGCACGTGTTATGCACAATGTTATACAGTATTTGTACAAGCTATTAMAATATTTTGTATGTATTACTGTATCATCAGTTCCACATATTTCCTGCCCATCAAATTGTCAGATTGCTACAGAATAAAATGGCAAAATATAAATCAAAGTGAGAAGTTTTCCAAGTGTTGACATCAATTTTAAAAATCCAAGGCCATCCAAAATTCTAGCAAACTGTTGCTGGCAAATATAGAGAATATTGTTATTAACCAGCCATGCTAAACCCCATAGTCACACTTTTAATCAGGTTTTAGCCAGCCCCATTAAACTGAACACTTAATGGAGGTAAAATAATGAAGTGGAAGACACATAGCACAGAGAATGCAGATTGTGCCATCTGTGAACAAAAGAACCAGTGAAGTATGCCAGATCAAAATAAAAATCTGCTTTGGAGTGGTAGCAGAGTACATTCMGTTGTGCTTAAGAAACTCCTTTTTGGAAAGATTCCCTGAACTTCAAGCAAGAATCTTCAGCTTTGTCTTGTATACATGCATTTAAAAAAGGACTAAAATTTTAAACTTGTAAGAGCTATACTATGTTATTCAATATTCAGTATCAAATCCAACAAAACCACAGAATAAAAAACTGTGACTACAGCAAACACCACTTAATACACAAAGAACAAGAAAACAGRTGGAGAAAGACCTACTCTAAATTATCTGAAAGAAAATGAAAAATTAGTTATTTCAGACAAAGACAATAGTCCATACAAATGGTGAATTTCTCCAAGAACAACCAGGACCAGACTCTTACACTTTCACTTTAGAACTGAGGCAAMATTTAAACCTGCCTGCTTACACAAACTGTTAGAGACTGCAGGCCTTGTAGAATAATGCAGGTGAAGACATACATGACTCTACAGGAACCAGAGTGAAGAAGTTCTTTTCTTGTTTATGTCTTGTTTATGTCAGCAGGACAGACAACTAGACCCTGAGTAAAAGCAGCCAGTTCCCTCAAGAGAAGGAATATGGCAAGGAAACCAAGATGGCAGARGTTCAGCTGTGGTTAAAGAAATATCAACTATGAACTTGCTAAAACAAAGTATCACTCTTCAAATTTAATGCAAAAGTCAGAGGGCATAATTTCAAGCAGTGACCAAATAAAAGATTCCTATTCAACATACAGCACTTAGGCCACTTGTGACAGCTTTCCTGATGTTATTTTAAGAAAAAATCTCCACACTTGGCCATGAAGCTACATTTGAGAAGTCACTAACACAATATGGGAACATCAGCTGCAGTGCATCTACAAAATAGTGTTCATACTTCATCTGAGCAGCATAATATTTCACTAAGCCTCTTCTAGGCTCCTGTACAAAGTCCTATGGTTATGTAACACCTATGTTTCATTTTCTTGAATAAAGCAGAGCTGGTAAGAGRGGTGCAGCCTAGTCACAGAGCAACAGTCACAGAATGGTTTGGGCTCCAAGAGCACCTCTACAGTAGTCCAGTCTCTGTGGATCACCTCTACAGCAGTCCAACCTCTACACCGTGGGCAGGGATATCTACCACTYGATCAGGTTGCTCAAAGCCCCATCCCACCCGACTTTGAACACTTCAAATGAAAGCAAAATTCACAGCTTCTCAGGGCAATCTGTTCCTGTGTCTCACCATTGTCATCACAAAGAATTTCTTCAGATCTACTCTMAACCTAYTTTCTTTCAAAATCATTGTTCCTTGTCACTACAGACCCCAATAAAAAGTCTCTCTCCATCTTTCTCACAAACCTCKTTCAAACAGTGAGAGGCCACAGTAAGTTCTCCCTGGAGCCTTCTCTTCTCCAGGTTGAACAAATCCAGCTCTCTCAGCTTGCCTTCAGAGAAGGGGCACTCCAACCTGCTGTTCATCTTCATGGCCCTCCTCCAGACCTGCTCAAGCAGGACCTTCTTGAACCTTCCTTGTGCTGGGGACCCCAGAGCTGGATGCAGCACTCCAGGACTGGTTTCACCAGAGCAGAGGGGCAGAATGCCTTCCCTCTATCAGCTGGCCACTGCTTTTTATGCAGYCCAGGTGCCAGCTGGCTTTCTGGGGTGCAAGAGTACACTGCCAGCTCATGCCCCATTCTCATCCCCTCGGTATGCCCAAGTCCTTCCAACCCATTCATCCCCAGCCAGTACTGATTTCAGGAATTGCCATAATTCAGGTGCAAGACCTTGCACTTGGCCCTGTAGAACTTCATGAGGTTCACACAGACCCAGTCCCCAAGTCTGCCCAGATCCCTCTGGATGACACTTCTTTCCTCAAACAAACCAGCTTGGCATCATCAGCAAACTTGTCTGTGTCATTGATGGAGATGTTTAACAGCACCAGTTCCAGCACAGACGCTTGAACAACACCACTTATTCCTCCTTTTCACTTGGACATCGACTCACTGACTCTAAGTGTCTGAGTGCAGCACCCAGCCAGTTCCTTATCCATCAAAYCCATCTCTTTCCAGTTTAGTGGTAAGAATTCTGAAGGAACCCTACCAAGAGCCTTAACAGAAGTGCAGGTGGATGACATGAGCGKCTCTTTCCTCATCTGCTGATGCATCACTCACCACAGAGGTCCACTAAGYTAGTCAAGTATGATTTGCCCTTGGTGAAGCCATGCTGAGGGGCTTACAACACTTTCGAGCAGGAAAATGTCTATGCAAAATGATCTGAGCCAAAACATTCAAAGAGACTACTTATTTTGGTCCAGGAAGGCACAAAGTGTGCTACAAAAAATCTACAGCAAACTCAGTTATGAGAACCCAAAGAGAGAAAATCCTTAGTGGAAAAATAATGCTGTTGAAAAATAGAGCACTGAAAAAAAATTCAACACATAACTACCAGAAATTCTGCTGAGGGTAATGCTATTTAAATCAAATCCCAGACTTTCATACTCCTTTGATTTATAGAATTATTCACAGTTTATATTCTACACCTATATCATGATTCATGAAGCAACTGTGATTTCAATGACACTATTCAGACTATCAATTCTGAGAAACAAAAAAAAAAAGGAGTTGAAAAGGAAATCTTACATTCATTTGCTCTAGGGAAAATTCTTTCAGTGGATGAGAAACACTAGTAATTTTTATTTACACAACAGATATTTAGCAATTTTACTGCAATTATAAATACAGGATTTAACTAAAAAGAAAAAAGCCACCTTGCTCTGGAGTTACTTCCATTTATGCTTTGAACTTACTTTTTTAGTTTTCTGGAAGTAAAGTTCTGGAAAAGCATGAAACCAGTATGCCAGCTGTAAGATGTAGAAAAACTTCATCTGAAACCTGTACAATACAGCAAGAATTGAAGAGCATTACTTAATATGAATGAACTTAAAACATTTCAGAAGCTACTAGTGAACTCATTTTATCACTGTCTCTTAGAGAAAAAAAATACAGTTCCTTCCTGCCAGCCAACTCTAAATTAATATTTTTTAAAACAAAATCATTAAGACAAGGCTTGCAAAAATTTAATTCTTTAAGTGATAGTCCACAGAAAATACATGCTACAAGTTTTCAAAAAATCAAGAGCCCATRTAAATATGACCCAAAATACATAAGTGACTAATAGAGTTTTACAAACTATTTATCCTAAGCAGATTGTACATGACACACCCTAGGCTTAAAACACTCCCTCCTCTCCCCAGCAATTCTCTAAGGAAGAGGCCTTACGGAATCAGAGTGTGCGGATAGTCCCTCCACAGAGAGGTTGGATCTGATATATAGTTCTCCTGAAAAAAGAAAAAAACAAAAATACCCAATAAGCCCTCGAAGATGTTACTTTCTAGTCAGAAATACTGGACCTACATGCGTGCATTTATATATATCCAATTGTGTACATACAAAAATGAACACATCTACATAGGCAAGTAAAAACTGCAGATCTATAAATTTTCCCTTTTTTAAAAAAACCCCCAAGGAATCACAAATAAACAAAACCAAACCAAACCAAAAACAAATCCCCGAAACAAAAGACAGTTGCACTGGCTTAGGAAAACAAACAGCAACCAAAGAAACCAAGTAATCATTCAAGACAGAATGTCCTTATGAGATGGAAATTATTCCAGCATAACTACAGCCACAAGTCTTCTCTTGTGAACTGCTGACAAGCTTTGRACTTAATGAAGAGAAGGAAAGCTTTTGCAGGAGTTATTATGTTAAAATAAAAAACCCAAAAAAGTCACACTGTTCCTGTTCTGTGAAGCTAAGCTCAGACACATCCAGCCACTGGCAAGGAGTATGTCGCCTAAAGGCACACACTGACCTGAGGCTACAGCAAYCTGGCCATGTTCCCATTCCCTAGGCTCCAGAACGCTATGAGTGGTGTTTTTCTCTAAACTTTTCTGTTAATAAACCAGCACAAAAAAACCCTACAGAGAATTAACTTCCATAATGGAGTTAAATGGTTTTACCTTATTCAGTTTGACAGTAAATCAACTCAAGACTGAGCAACAATAACACTACTGACTTTATACTCAGTGACAACTACAACCCACACAGAATCCTTAACCTTGTCCCCACTTTAAAATTAAAACCAGAAAAAAACAAAAAAATAAGCCCAAACCATATTTATCATCAGCATAAGTGAATTTTTTGAAATTTCATAATACAAACAGAAGAGAAAGCATACTTACAGAGACAAGAATACTCGTTCCCCAAACACAGGAGAAAAGGTAGAATGCACTAAGTTGTCCAGACTCATTGAACTTGCTATGCTTTGTTTTTGAAAAGTGCATTTTCCTGTTAATTTTCTGAAATGAAAGTCCACTGTTATTTATATGTTGCAGTACTYAACATTCATTTGGTAACTGCATTASAATRTYTAAAASTTTTAATGCATATTTTTACAGTTAAAAACTTCAATGCAAAAGTTTACTTTTGAGTTAATAGTCTTAAAGTCTAATTAAAACATGACAATTATCTTAATGGAAGGAATTAATATTTTGTACTTACATCCAGTACATACTCCTGAATTATAGCATGTATGATTATTGCTACAAGCATGTAAAAGAAAATTGTAGCCAAGTCTTTGATGCCATAGTAATAGAGAGAGATTGTTTCTGCAGATTGTTCTTCTAAAAGACAAACAGAATTAACTGTTAGGCACCAATACTGTTTAATGGTTAATAAGGTTATTTCTCAGACTGAAACCTTTCAGACAGAAATAGCTTGTGGTCAGCTGAACAAACAGAAGTCGAGTTAAACTGCCACCATGAACGAGGTCACTAGACTGTTTACAGTTATCTTCTCCATCATATCACAAACCCAGTTTGACTCTGGAAAGGCGCTRTAAAACGAAAAATTTAAGTTCACTGATGAAACTTACCCAAATACACTGAAAGTGGACAATATTAAGATGCTAAACTATCAACCCACTTTGACTATTAAAGATTGTCACTTGCAAAGCCWGAGTAAGAATTCACAAGAACTTATCTACCAGTCAGATGGTGGTTTAGCACTAATGATGAATCCAGCAGAACAGAAACATTGCCTCTAACCTAATAAGTCAAAACAGTGTTTTAATAAAAATAAAGTGAAATCCTTGAAAGCTGCTTATTATCTATTCAAATTGACAAATTCCCTTCCTGTCAAGTCTAGGAAGCACAGCACACTAATAATGTCTGATACAATGTCTCATAACTAACCTTCAGCAAGATACATACCTGTGGCAGGAATGGTAACATTGTACTGAAGTGTAACAAAAATGACGGCAGCTTTTGCTGTAATCTGAAAGAGGAAAAACCAGAATTGCTATAAATTCTCATGGAAATAAACTACATTGAACTGAAAACACTTGCCCATAGTTTTGGCACACTTGCCCAGCACGTTTGTCTCCTCCCAAAAAATTGATCAAGTCACATTATCTCACCACTGCACCTGACTTTCCAAAGGCAGCACACATTGCATGGTCTCTATACGTTTGTTTACAGAATACTCAACCTGACAAATAAGAGGTCCTTGAAAACGCTACTTACAGACAGCCTTTCCTACAACAATAAAATGAAAAAAACAGGCTACAGTTCTGTCCTCAGTCCGTACTGTATTATTAGATTAACAGAATGTACAATATCATGGAGTCCCTAGACCATTCATTATGCATTCAGCAGTGGCTGAGAATAGGCTTTATTTAAAAGTACTTTTCTTATTTGAAAAAAGTCAGTTATCATGTTCATAAATCTGTGGGTGATCTGAAAAATGTGGACAGGGAAGGAAAAAAGGCATAAAGAATAGAAAACAATTTCAGGCCAGTGGGATACCAACTCAGCACAATTAGCATTCTTATGACCCTGGGGATTCTACGGCAAGAAGCATAAAACAAATGAAATTAAATTTAGCAACAGTGGTACTAYCCCTTTATGATGGGCTGTAAGTAACCACAGAATGAATAAAAGCAATTTGAAGAGCAGTTCTTTGTCCTAATGGCTTTCCTTGGGAAAGGGATATTCTACCYTCACAATAAATAATATGGAGTACAAGTTCTTATTTGTCAATAAGCATAAACCTCTTTATAACAAATCTTCACTGAATCCCAACATGAATTAACATGCCTTAACTGAGAGGGAAAAATAATGTGCTTTACCATATTCATGATCAGAATTCATTTCTCATTGCTGTAAAAGCCAAGTATCTTTGTGGTAATTAATATGGCCAACAAAAAAAACAAACAAAAAAAAAACCAAAAAAAACCCTCCTTTAGGAATCCTAGAAGGACACGTTGAGTGGCTGAACATAATGATTAGGTTACTACCAGTATTAATTATCATTCACAGGAAATGAGATTTTTAAAACTAGTGCTTTGTCAACAAGCACTAGATTTTCTATGAAACCCTGAATATGTGGCAGACTGTTCAGTCCATGTAACTTCAGGGAATCCAACTAGTTTGCTTAAATTAGTGAAGTTGCCTCRGGCTCCCTATTCATCAAGGGAGCCCTTAGAGGACAATTCAAAACAGTACTCAATTCTGAACTGCCCTTTGAAGGCTGTCAGCTACTCTCAATATTTGAATTGTACAAGTCAGGCAGTATAAACACCTTACCATACCAACATTAACCACAGCAAGTGATTTCCAAGACCTATATCAAAGTGTTTAAAAAATTGCAACATACCACATCTGTACCCACAATGACACACACATGGCCTTTTCACACTGGGTTAGAAAACACCGTGGGTTAAAAAAACTGCAAACAAARGAATTCAGCACATTCAATCCCCCAAAACCTCTAACCCTACCGGTAATGCTGTTAATACAGTAAGCCTGGTGTAGGCACAAAATGTAACGGTTTAGGCTCACGTCTTTAATTTCATTCCCCAGAAAACCATATAATGGATATATCCACCATATAATGGATATCTTGGTGATTTTTGATAGCAAACCCGAACACAACAGCTTAGCTGGTATGCCCTGTTTTTACCTTTCATATATATATATATATATATAATCTCTTATCTATCTTCTCCCTAACTCCACTGACCTTTAGTGCTGAGCTGTATCAACAGCTGGATAAAACCATCCTGAAAACCATGCCTATAACAAAAAGGTTCACGACCCTTAACAAATGTCTAAAACACCAGAAACATTCGGTCAACAGCGCCTTACTTCGATGATCAGTGATCTTAGATCACTGATAAATCTTGGCAGTCACACAGGTAAGTTACCTTTCCAGTGCCAAAAAGGCACATTTTAAAACATCTGCATTCAACATGGGAGCCCAGAGAGCGGAGGGCCTGCAGCAGAGCCGGCCCTCAGGCCGGAGGGAGAGCTGCCCCCGGCCGCTGCCAAAGCTCGGCGCATCCCGGAGGCGGGCGGAGGCGGCGGGGGTGCCCGGCCCGGGCGAACGGGAGCCCCGGGATGCTCCGCGGGCGGGGGCGGTGCGGGGGCGCGGGCAGGGGGACCCGAGCGGCGGCCGCAAGGACACGTCACCGCTGCTGTCCCTGCCCGCCGCGCCGCCCGCCGGGAGCCGTAGTGCCGGCGGGGCCCGGCGGGGCCGCGCACACAAAGAGAGAGCGGGGGATCGGCTGTCGCGGCCGGGCCTCGCCCCCCGCCCCCTCCCCGCCGTGCCGCGCACTCCTCCCTCCCTCCCCGGCTGCCACGTAWCCCCGCCGCCCGCAGGAACTCCCGCCGCCGCCGCGGGCCCCGCACGGCCTCCCGCGCAGCGCCGCGGGGAAGCGGGACCCCGGTCCTGGCGGCAGCCACGGGCTGCGCCTCTCCGAGCCGAGCCGGGGAAAAGGGCGTTCCCCCCGGGGAAGCGGGGATGCGCCGCGGAGAGGGAGCCCCGCGCTGGGTCTCGGGCCGTGCGGCGGGGCGGGCGGGGGTCGGCTCCGGTCCCCGCGTACGGCGGGCGGGCGTGGGCCGGCGGGCAGGTGCGCCGGGAGGCGGCGGCGCTGGCTGGGGCAGCCGCAGGGCTCCGCACAGCCCCCCGTTACCGCGGGACTCCCGCGCCCTCCCTCCCCTCCAGCACCGAGAGCCTCCGGCGGAGTGCGAGGAAGCGGGCAGAGGACCCCCAGCGGGGGCGTCGGTGCCGCCTCACCTCGAACATGAGCCCCAGCAGGAAGATCATGGCCATGCAGGACACGATGTCCGCATGGTTCTGCACGATGAACTCGTGGCTCAGCACCGGCGGGTTCTTGTTGCTCTTCTTGCGGATCGCCATGGCGGGCCGGGAGCTGGGCGCCGCCGCCGCCGCCTCCCCGCTGCCAGCACAGCTCCTCTCGCCGCGGCCAGGAAGAGGCGGAGGGGGAGGAGGCGGCCGCGCAGCCGGGGAATGGCAGCGCCGCCGCTCCGCTTCCCCCGCCCCGCCGCCAGCAGCGCCCCTGCCGGCCGGCGGCGCCCCCGCCCGCCCGTTCAAACCCACCAACCAACCCGGGCGGCGGCGGGGCTGGGGGTGTGAGCACAGCCGTGCCGTGCCGAGCGGTGTCGTGGCACCTGGGCAGTGGTGCCGCGTCCCTGGCAGCGCTGGCCGCATACTCGCTGGCGGTAGCCCGAAGCCCGTGCTGGGCACTGGCCCAGCTTCACTCTCGTACCGAGGGGGCGGCGACAGAAAATGACCGTGGGTCTCCTGGAGGGGGTCACGGAGGAGACCCGACCTAACAGAGCGGGCTGCCCCCGCTTCTGGTCGTGCCGCGGAGCCGGGCCGGACTCCACTTCCCCTCTGGCAYCCCCCGTTATCCATATTCACCACTGATGTCTCTCTCCTCCACCGGGTTTCTGGCTAAGTTTGGGTGCCGCCAGCCCCCGGCCGGCTGGGCTCCCGGGGCGTAAGGAGGAGGCCGCGCTCGCTGGGCTCGTTCTGGGTAGGGTACAATGTCCCMGGGCCGGCAGCGAGCTCTGCTCACACGGTACTGTGTAGCTAGAAAGAACAGTAACAGTAACAAGACATCAAATCCAAGAAAGCAGACTGCAATAAAACAACCGGGAAGTAGAGAGGGAAGAGAGGCTAGATGTAGATCAAAAAACCTAACCCCGTAACAGAAGGCTCTTGCCAGGTTAAAGCAATGAACRAAGGAAGAGGTCTGGGAAATCAACGCTGATGCGGAAAACATCCAAGCCGAATTCAGCCGTCCTTCAACCCTCGCAAAACTCCAGCTATTTTATTTATTAAGGCTTCTGTCAGGAAGATACTTCCAGTGAATATATGAAAAAGAAATAAAAAGAAACTGACTAACTTATAGATGAAATTTAGTGTTGTCAGATGGCTTTTGCTGCCAGCAGCTAATGAATACAGGACAAGAAGTCAAGGTGTAACTATTTGGTATTGCTTTGCTTTGCCAGAATGGAGAGCATGCACCAAGKCCATTGTATGAGCTGTTTTAAATATGTTGATTTCTTCCCGCTGAACGGAGCAATGACTCACGGAACAGACTATCAGTGTAAGACCAGCTTTTTCAACCACAAAACACCTTCCTTCATCAGCTGTGTAGATGTTCAGAGTTTTCTAAGAATTTATCATGAGACAGCTACAATTGATGTCTGGAAATGATCTAGGACATTTAAAAATGCAGAAAAAGCTACAGAAAAATTTCCTTTCACAACAGGATTTTTTTTTTTTTTTTTTAAGTTTCAACAGAAGAATTCCTATTTTAGTCCCAAGATTTTTTTATATTCTAGAAATGCCTTAATCTCCTGGCTGCACCAGTATTCTGTAAATGTAATGCAAGCATGTTATTTCAACAATAACGATGCAAAAATATATTCCTGATTGCATGTGGTATAATCATGAATGTAACATACTGCACCTGTGAAATACATCAGGTTGGAATAAAAATTGAACTCCTTCTTGCAATACAAATTTGCATCTATTTCCCACCTCAGACTTRAATCAGGCCATCTCATCTCCACAGAACATAACAAACAGGACTTAACTGGGACAAGACCTGCTTTCCTCAAGCTTTAATCAGCAAGTGCCTCAAGTGCCTGGCTTGATATCCTGTCACACAGGCCCTCGGTTTCGGCCGGGCTGTGTGTTTGTCCTGATGATACGCTGTAAACTGCTAGACTGAAATGRAAAACAAGGCAACGCATTGCCTCACCTGAAGTTTACACACCTTCCTTTTATCAGGAGTTTCCTCTTCTGCCACATGAAGTTTCACCATGGATCTTTTGGCAAAGTGGGATGGTCAGCCCTCACTCTGCTACTGGCCATGGATGACTGGTCTATGYTTGCCAGGTTTCTTTTCCAGACAGCCGTATTTTCCAACACTAGGCTTCAAAATAATCACATTCTTTAGGGAGTTTCTTCCCATCTGAATCGGGGAGTTTCTGGCATCTTATCACAGAATCTCATCGTGTGTGTGTCCCAAAACCTTACTGACCAAACCAAATACAGCATCTGAGATGGGAAGACCGTGGAGACTTTGGCAGGCAGCATATTAGAGCACTTGCAGTAACAAGACACAAACAGAGCAATACTTTTACTATCTGGGAACCTTTCCTGAATTTACTTGTCATCAAACCCGCTTATACATGGAATCAAGAACAATATTTTAAAACAAATATAAATAAGCAAATTAGCAAGAAACAGAATGGAAAACTTCGAGATTATACCTACCATCAAACTGCTAGGTCTTAAACATAATGATTCCTTCTCAGGGCAGGTTCTTAAAATTAGCTGTCAAGAAGGCTGGAAACACAATTTGTGCTCCCTCCATCTTCTRTCCCCAGCTGTTTAGATGAAGTTATCCCAGCAACTCATATTAGCCCTTTTAACCTGGTAAGACAGAAGTAGCCCTTTCTCCTCTTTTTATTTGCATCTTACAATGCATTCTGCACAGATGAACATCTTCCCCACAAGGGATGTGAACAGGCTGATCCCCATTTTTATGCATACATGCCGTATAGCTTACATCACTACCGTTTTAAGATAAACATTTCATTTGACATAATTAAGGAGCTTTCAGACTTTCAACATGCCATAGCAAAGTATATTTTATTATATATACATCTCAGTAACAGTGCAATTTCTGATCCTTATATTCCAAAGACACCCATACACAATCATTAATGACTTGTCTGGTTGAACAGCCCTTTTCCTTGGGTTTTTTTTGGACATGTCAGGCATTTGCTGCAGGACAGCATGGAACATGGAGTTCGCTATTTGTATCCTCTTGCTTTCTTTGTTCTCTTCAAGTTCCAACAATCCTTTAATTAAATTCTAAGGCYGTTTTCATGTATTTAAAAATTTATAGTAAAACAGAAGAAAATCACTAAGTGACATTAGATTTCTTCATCAGCTCAGAAAAGTAGTAAGACATCACCTCTTCATACCAGTTTCCTGCTGTCTTAGGTTCTCCGACCTCATGACAGAAAACCGTGTCGTTTCACTGATATTTCTGTTTTCCTGAAGCAAAATGATACCATTCAGAGGATGTGAATTAYCTTTTCTTCATTTTCAAAATAGCAGCGATAATTATGTTTTTATTCCTAATACTGGAACAGGTAACTACAAATTCATGGAACAGCTACAGGAAAACTAAGTATTAATGGAAAGAAGTCCATGTGAAAACTGAGTAATTATTAAAAAATGGAAGAAAAAAAATATTTTGTGGAGGAAGAGCTAAAAAGTGTCTGGAAAATTCAAGTAAACAGAAAATACAATAGGAATGAAACCTAGGAGACCTGAGAAAGACCTCAAAATGACACTGCACAAAAAGTTGAAAGTGAGCATGTGTCACAATGTGGCCAAATTTCAGATCAATGGAATTTGCAAGAAGAATCATTTTAGCAGTAAGTGATTATTCCCCTTCTTCAGGGGTCTGGCTACTACTTCAGAATACGATTTCTGTTATGGACTGCTATTTTTGGGACTATTTTTGTTTTGGATTTGTCTCAGCTGATCAGAACAAGTGCCACCAGCTTCATAAAAAATGTCAATTATTAAGACATGCCTTAAGTACCCAAACAAATGCATGTTTCACAAATGAGGGTACAGGACTGAGAAAGGTTTTCAAGAACATAARTTGTCCTCAATACTTTCAAACATTTCATATCTGCTTTTGTTTTCTAAGGCTGAGCCAACATTATAAGAAATGTATATATTAAGAAATGTCACACATTTTGAACACTCAAAGTAATGCAGATATTTATGCATTATTCTACAAGCATAAGGTACAGAGACTGAACTTGAGGTTTAAATTAATCTCCAAACATATTTTAATACATTATACAATGTATCTTACAACCAAATACAACCTTTTAGTTAAATATTTGTAGTTTGAGTGGATTAAGAGCAAAACTTGAAGATTGTTAGTTATGATGTCACAAACAAGGTCAACTTCATACAACGTGCAATACATATCTCAATTTATACAGCTTTTTAATCACATTCTTGCACAATCTTATACAGAATTTAAGTCTGCTCCAACTCAATGCATTTTTGGACTCTCGTTAGTTAAAWCTAATGAATCCTTTGAATGAATTCCATAGAAATGGTGTTTTCACAAAAAAAAAAAACATAGATGCCTGAAATTACTTCAGTGTTTGTTACACCTATTGCACTGAGCGACCAGTGARGATGAGTACAGTCAGCTGAATTAGAAAAGGAACATAAACCCGATTATTTACATCTGTTAGCAAAAATAACTTGGTTTTTTAGAATATACAGGTAACTCACTAGAAAAATCACTTTTTGAGAAGAACAAGCATGTGAAAACAGGTTTAGAATAACACACATTCTGTTTTTTTTTTAACTGGATATTTCTTTTATATATGTGATTTATTAAGTTCATAATATTGTTTTATGATATTGTAATATTAAGTTTATAAGACYGTGCTATTTGTCTTCTGCCACTCATGATAAAACTGAGCATTTTATAACAAAGGTAAGATTAAATTCTTCACACTTGTTTCATTTTATTGACTCAATACTAACCAGGATATTTAAAAAATTTTAACATAGTAGAATGTGAAAGACATTACATACCTTGCTGTAATGTTGCTTTAAACTTATTACCACTTTATAAAAAAAATAAGTAAAAATTATTTTTTATTTTACATAGTCTGAGCTCATTATTATGTTTTTTTCATACAGCAACCGTGCAAATTAAATATATACCTGAGCAATTTTGCCAAACTTATAGATTATTTTTCCATCTGAAGCTGGGAGTTTCATCACGTACTGTTAAGAAAAAGAGACCAAATTAGTTACAAACCAACACTTAAGATTTTATTTATAAAYATTAGATTATCTCAAACTTAACTGTACAAGTGTATGTATGTCGACACATGACATTTAAATTAAAACTAATGAAATGGTTTCCTTCATGCCAGTGTTCCATCTTAATGGAAGGTGATAAACATAAATTGTTTCAATTTGTAATTGTTTCATAATGTAATTTAGCAATATAAAGATTGATTAATAAAAAGGTTATACTAATCCTCTGGTTATTTAAAGTTCAGTATATTAACTTTCTAGATATTAAGAAATCTGAGGTAGTAGAGCACCTGCTGCTTTTCTGAAATTTAYAACCTTTAGATGGAAAAAATTTGTGCTGCTAAATTAAGAATAGCCAAATTATTTTTATCTCTTTGTCTGCTATGATGTGAAACAATGACCAAATTATTTATATCCAAACACAGGAGAAAGCTTACACATGTGCATTGTGCCACTGTCCTGATTACAAGACATGATTTTTCTGTTTAAAGTAAGAAAAGCAGACTTGTAAGAGGCAGTGTCACTTCCAATTGCAGTTATAAATGTTATGTACCAACAAAACCCGCAATCCCTAGGATGAAGTGGTTAATTAATGAYTGCAGCAGGCAGCATATGGCCATCATTTGCATTGAGTAACTCTCTTGTAAGGTTGTAATATTTTGTAATGCCTGTCACATTCATTATCGATACTGACAAGATGTTTCTTTGGAAAAATGTTTCRTGAAAATTAGGCAGACAGTGTTATGTCTACAGCTCAAGTCTTCCATAATGAGAACAAAACTCGGGATGCTGCAAGGTCTTAGAGTATGTGGAAAGGGCATCAAAGTAAATTAAAATCAAATGAGCAAGTACCATGAGTACACAAGCATTTGTATGCTACATGCTCAGAATGAACAGAATCAGTTTTCCTTAACAGATGCCCTTAATTTGAACTGAAAAATGGGCACAGGTCACGTGATGTTAAGCATTCACCATAGGTCTGGGGCTAAACTTGTATTTAAMAATTCAGCAACTGCACACTGCAGAGATAAGCACATAAAACCCCCAAGTGTTCTGATGACATTGCTTCCCACCTTCTCTGTGGGCTCAAATTCAAGTTTAGAAAACAAAACAAACTACAAAGGGCACATCTTGTGCTTCCTGGAAAGCAAGACACGCATCTGAATCAAGGACCTCCAACTGGAGCAGGAGACTCACAACAATTATTCTGATTAGCATCACCTCTAGTTATTTAACCATTCTGATAATTTCAAGTAGTTGATACTTTGTGAATGATACATGACTGTATCTGATACATGACATACTTTGTCAGATACATATCTGCTCTCTCTTCAAAACTGAAAAGCGACTTCTGAGAAAAACTGAGCTATTTTTGTTCAGTAAACATGAAAAGGGTRGTTCTGAGAAAACAAAACCCTTAAGTCAGTAGCTTAGTCAACCAAGCTATTTCCTGGGCATTCAAAATAGAGTCTCTTGTAGGGAAGACTACTTTTACAGTTAATTTATCTGCTACTTGATCAACAGAAAATGCTGTTGMTTGAACTACTTTGAGAGTGAAAAGAAGGGAAAAACAGTCAACAACACCTGATGCCCTTGATGAATCTGGTGGCACAAAACTGGAGAAATGCATTAATATGATGCATATTAATAACTGCATATTAATAACCAAGAACAATATTTAAAAGCTGGTGCAGTAAGTACCATGCTGATGAAGTTTCTATGGCATTCTGCACAAAAYTAGCCTAAAGAGAAACTTAAATGTAAACCCATAAAATACTATGTACATGCATATTTAGKTACAAATTTCAGAAAATACAAGAAGGTATAATTGCTAGCATTAGGAATTTATTTTATGGTATGTTTTAAATCAAGAATTAAAGGTATATGCATCACAGTAATCTGTGCTCTAAGCACTCAAATACTTTATATTTTCTAAAAGTTTGGAAATACTGTACAACCATTTTGCATATTACTCTACTTCAGTTTGTCTAATGGACAGCTACTGCAAAAAAACCCATTTTTTTTCTCCTAGAAAAGAATGTACTAAAATAACATGAGAAATAGTGCATAGAATATTAAAATGAAAATGACCCTTCTTCCACCCTCCATCCCCAACTTACACACTTTTCCTTCTTTTTCCAGCTTCTTCAAGTGGACTAGGAGGTTACTTTCTGCTGCTGGAAGTAAATTTTCTGGGATTTCCTAATGGAAACAAAATTTAAGCATTTTGTAYTTGTTTAAATATCCATCAATTATTTTTTCAATGTACAGAATCCATAGTTTATTACCACAGATTTTCCTCTTCTGAATTGGTATGTGGACTGTTCAGTTAGTTATGTAACAAGAGGAAACTAAGATGAGTGAATCAATTTTACACCAGTTAAACAAGTAGTCTAACAACAYATATTTGTTTACTTTGTTTTTCTTGCACTATCCATTTGCATGATGAAAACTTATGCCAGCACTAAGAAGACTCCTCTTCTGAGCTTGGTCTACCCTGGGTTGTCAGTGTAGCTGAGTATTTTTAAAGACAAATTTATGGTGCATTTCTCCACAGGTATCTATCACTTCTTCTATTCCATGACAATATATGCCTACGTTTAAATATCCCSTAGCAATTAGTATCTGTCAGTGGGTAAAGAATTATAAAATGTAACAGCTTCAGGACAAAACATCTCTTACAATTTTTCAATGCTCATTATATAAAAAGCAGTAACACCTGCTGCCTAGAAAAGCAGTGGATGCCCCATCCATACAAGGGTTTGTCTTAAGGGTTCAAGAACAAGGCAGATGGAGCTTTGAGCAATCTGGTCTTGTGGAAGGTGTCTCTGCCCATGGCAGGGGGGATGGAAATTGATGACCTTTAAAGTTCCTTCCAAGCCAAACTATTCTATGATTGTGTGATGATTGCTCAAAATCCTCTCTCCASCTCTGTCATCCTAAAGGTAAAGCTACTTTTCCCTTTTTACAAAATTCAGAAGTTCTTCAAATAATTTGTGTGGCAGGAAAATTCACTAGGAAACTAGTTAAATTTAGAATACTTTGAAAGCATTTGCCTTTTTTTTTTTTGTAATATAAAGCTTTAGTACTACTGAAAAATTTCTTACCTAGACAGGACAAGTGRTTTGTGATTTACAGAAATGCAAGAACAGCTCTGTATTTTAAAATCTARTTGATCAGACAGGAGAACTGCAGAAGCTGAACTGCCATAGGTAATGGTACATCAGTACTGCAAAATGTTCAATGTGACGTAATCATTCTTTTGGAAACTGSGAATCAGCAGAACCATGAAAAACGGGCTGTGAATCTGTAACAGACCTGTTTGCAAGCCACAGCCACTGGCATCTTTGACATCTTCCTCCAATGCAGAAATGCTACATCTCTTATCTCTGCTTGTTAGGAGGGGCAACCCCCACATCACAGGGACAAATTGCAGCGGTTACGTGAAGAATGATGAAGTAATAAAAAAGTACTCTTACACCAGTCTAATGACACATATGAGCTATTCAACTTCTGAGCTACAATATCCTTACACCTGCAAACTGATAAATCAAGAACTAGAAGTTTTTAACAAGTTTTTAATCTTCATGAGACTCCAAACATACTATGCGAAATCCACAACTAACAATCATGTCATACTTTTCACTTTTAACCAAGCACCACAATTTTATTTTTGCTTAGTCTTATGAAACTGTGCCTAAGACCATCTGGACAGTTAAATAAGTTCGTAAGAATCATCTGAGCCTCATTCCACTTAAGTGCTTAAACAAAACAATTTAAATGCACAGTCATAAGTGAACCCTGAACAGGCAGAAATATGTTTTTTAAACCCTTTTAAAAAGCCACTATGGTTTTCACTCAAGACAAACATAAATACAAATTTCATGTTTAATCTAAAAACTTTTAATCAACARTTACCTTGTATACTATCTTTACAAGCTCTGAGGATGTATAGGATTTACCAGCATTCTTCTGGAAAACATTCACAATTTGCTGTTCACGTGCAAGTCGGTGAGAAATGTAGTTTTGGATTCTAGTATTTGCATCACGTACTACTGGGCCATGACCTAAAAATCAAAACACATGTACCAGAGCACTATTACTTGCATTTGTAATTTGCTACTGAATAACTGAAACATTCTTATGTAAACTCCAGCAGATTTAAAAGTTTGTAAAGGTTTAAATGTCTGTATCACACTCCACTCTGTGTCTGAAAAGTATTAAGAACAAAAAGAAGCATTAGGATATGCAAASTCTGAATGAGGAAAGGGAATACTTCAGATGGAATAAGGAAAGCAAAGGAAGACTATAGGCTGTTGCAATGGATTCAGGTACTACCATCCTATTGGGGCACTACCCAGCAAACCAAGGTGACATATCTTTAATTGTGACAGGTAATTTTCCTGAACAAATCTTCAAAACTGATTCACACACTGTATTTTATGCCTTTAAAAACATGGTCATAAATATGATAAAAAAAAATAGATGACAAATAAGTGAGCCAATAGGAATGTGTGAGGGCAGGAAAAAGGAAGGCACAGGGAAAGTTACAGGTTATCCTTTTATGTCTGGCTGGTTAATAACCAAAACACATGTTTTTTCCTGGACTAACTCTGGCAGATCAGAAATGTTCAACTTACTGACAGGTCTTTGAATCACATTATCAAAAAGCTTAATTGGTAAAGCACTAACCTTTATGAAAAAACCGAATACTGCCTCATGGTACATTAAAATGACAAATTATTGTTTAGCATGAGAGTTACATACACAGAAATTATATTTGATGTGTTACATATAGAGGAATTGACTTGCGCAAATATTCATCACATGCTTTTTGCAGCAAGGTTTCGTATTTGTTTGCCTGTACACTTCACCTGAAGTAGCAGGAGCAACTTCCAGCTCTGCCAGTGAAAACTCTAAATAATTTATAAAATTAGTAGAAAAGAAACTACTGTAAGTTTCCTTTTAGAAGTTATTTAGCATCATCGAAATCAGTTTCTTTTGAGGTTCCCTAACTCTTTTTAAAAAATTACCTCATTTTTTACTTGTACTTTAAACAGTTTTTATTTTTTTAAGCTTTTTAAATTAAAGCGCATTTTATCTGAGGACAGGTAGCTTATAGAAAAAGAGCAGCTGATTTYTCATGTTTTGCACTAAAGTGTCAAAAGAATCTATCCTTCTGTAAGTCAAAATATTTATACATATCTCAATTWATACACTCCAGCACATTTGAAATGGCTAAATATACATTGAAGCTTACCTTGTTTAAATATAGTATTATAAATACACAATATGTAATGTGTAAATATAAAACTATACGTCATRTGCATTTACATTTAATGATTTCAAACATATTTAGTCTAGAGCTACTTTTCCTTACAAAATAAATTACAAGTATAACAGTATCTACTGTTACCATTTACAAACCCAAAAYTTTAATTTTAGAAAAAATATAATAAGATATACAAACCACAGACTGTAATGTTAACTGTTCATTCTCTTGCCTTCTCTAATGACAGAAGTCTCACTAATGTAATCAAAATTAAAAACTGCACATGGAATCGCAAGGCATTCTTAAAACCTGGCCCTACTCTTCCAAGTGATTTAATTGACAYAGACTACAACACCAATGTCAGAACATGAAATGGAACCCACATTTTACAAATTAAAGGGATTTAATATCCATTACATCATCTAATCCATAGCTGTTGTGTATGCATAGACATACATTAAAATGATCTCAGAAAGCTTGTAACTAAATCCAGATGTGGAACTTTCCCATCCATCATTTTTCAGGAATGGCAATTCATTTATTTATTTATTAATGAATAAATGGATTAATATCTGAATAAATGTAAAATGTTTCTGAGCATATGAAAAGCACTCTCAAAATATGAATGCCTTTCCATGAATTCAGCCCCAATATGAGACAGATTCATATTATTTCCTCATAACACATTGTGAAGTGTGAAATTCTTCCTTTAAAGTACACCACAAAGGACAGAAGTGAAGAAAACAATTGGCTCATGAAATCTTCCAGATTCCTAATTCCACTACCATTTTTTAATGTATTACCAAGGAACATTGTTCATTATTACAGGATGGGGAGCCCTCTGCTGACTAAAATGCCCTTTTCCTGTCCCAAGGATTCTCTTCAAATGCCATCTAAAATAGTAATGAGTAAACAGATGTCATGAGTGGTGTGCCYGAGTAATTTCCACATTAAATTAAAAAAAACAAAACAACATGGAAATGAAAGGATTGATAAAATTCACCTGTTCTCATCTAGCCCGACATCAGTTTGTTACAAAAATTCATCTAATTCTGAGGCTACCACATGAGTGCTAAAGCATGAATGGGGAACAGAGAAACAGTTCAAGAATTATGAAGACCTAATATTGCAGCAGAGATAATAAATTCTATATTTGGCTTATWCAGAAAGTATTGGTAAAGCAAACTACCCCTTCTTGGTTATCCAACAGTATCCACAATTGTTCTAATTGGGCAAATAGCCACTTCTGCATATACATTTTGTGGTGCATGGATGAAAAAAGAAAGCTCCAAACCATCTCAATACTTAGCTATGATCACTGAAAATGCACTATGTCAGCCTGGCTTTCTAATTGCAATTACAGGATGAACACAGTCAAAACAGGAGCAAACAGTTACAAATAAGGAGCACAAATGTTCAGCCTTGGAGAATCTAGGTAATCTAGGTGCATAACCATTAAGAACAGAGTGAAATAAAACAGATAAAATTGATAAACCAAATAGAATTTGGCATATATGGGGTTTTGGAAGGCAGAAATTCAGTTAGAAGAACAGACTGTGTTTTGCAAGTTAAGAAAGAAAGTAAAACACTTGATTGAGAMTCTGGATCTCAAAAAATTGTTAGTTTTAACAGTAGTTAAGTCAATAAATATGACCAAGTCACTATTCTGTCTACATTAACCTCTCCATCCATGGAATATCTATGTTTTTCTTAAACAGCATTTTCATGTTTAGATCTTAAAGGACACCKACTATAAAAGAAGGCTATTTTGAGAGTGAACACAAGAGAGTAGGCTAAACATAGATGGCTAATGGAACAAGGCAGAACTAAGAACATAGATACAGTAGCTTGGAATGACAAGTTGAAGATGAAACAGAAAAAGTCAGAAAAAATCCTGAGATGTAGCTCTGAAAAATCAAATGAGAAGCCTAAACTTTGGTTACATAATGAATTCTTAAAATGCAGTCTTGTCAAAAAGACGTGGTATATATGAAAAGTAAATGCATTCCCAAAGTTTGGAGAAGAGAGAGGAAAAGAATTAAAGGAAACCTACACACTGAATGAATTGGCAACATTTTTAGAATATGCTAGGTTAAATTTGAACAAGAGCCAAGAGACCAAAGTTATTAACTAAGACAACTATTTTACAGTTCTGCAGCTCTCCAAGATGACTTTATGATTAATCTGTACTGCAAACGAAAGACACCWCTCTCAAAAAACATTACTAGGTTACTCACAATGACAGTGCATTTGGGATGAAAAAAKACCAAAAGAACAACTATTATTTTTTCTTGCAGGACAAAATTAATACACATTTACACAGGGATACACATTTACACACATTTACACATTAATACACAGGGATAGAATAATGTAAGAAAATTAGATTTGCTGTATGATTCCAACAGTGAAAGATTTTGGCCTCTGGAGTCTTTGGGGACAGAAAGGTAAGACCCACCCTCAAATGGAGAATTTTCAGACAGGAAAGATACCTACCATTAAAAAGTTTCAAGTGTTGCAAATCATCATGACAAAGTCAGCTTAACACTTACTAAGTAATGAATAATTACTTTCAATTAACTTGAATTGTTACATCAGGAATGATGTTTGATTGTAACAATAGCTCTCAAACTCTTAGAGGAGATATTTCAAAATTTGCACAGTAAAAGAGAGCAATTAAAAACAGAAACACTTACCTGGATATATCAAATCTGGTTTCATTTCTAACAACTTTTTCAAAGTTTTCAGGTAATCAGACAGGTCTTCTATTACTGTTGTTCCTTCTCCTAAAATACAGTCACCAGAAAATACTGCATTTTCTTCCTCTAGATGTAAAACCATATGATCATCAGTATGTCCTGGTGTATATAGAACTCTGTTTAAAGAACAAAAAAAGCATATGTTTTTCATACAGCTTATATATTTAGTTTTTGAAGCCATTGGTAAAATCATACACTTGCACAGCAGCCCGTAACAAGAACCAGAAAAAAATGACCAAAAAAGGCTGAAAAGTCGATACAAACAGTTGATGATGATTTGTCTAATCCCAGTCCATTTTATTATACCATGTAGAGAACATCAATCATAATCTCTAACATGCTTTTAGTTACATGACACATCATAACACAAGTGCATTAAGGGAGCTGACTAGCCATGTAGAATTTGTTTATAGAGGGCTTTACTATGAAGCTTTTAAAAGAAAATTGACATGTTATTTCCAGATTGCAACGTGTGAAGTTCTTCACATACACCTAGCCCTTAGCAATGAGGGTAAGGATGATGGCTATTCTTTTAGAAATGAACTACAAACCTCCAAACCTAACCCAGACAAAGTTCAGTCTCCCAAAATTTATTTTTCCCTGAAGGCCCCATGGCACTGTGAAGCACAACTGACAAATACAAAGAACCATGGTCTTCCAGCTGCTCTATGCACAGGTCCTTAAAGACCTGCATGGTAAGGATTAAGAACCCACAGCTTGGATGAGCACTGCATTAGCATGCAGCAAAGGGAAAGTGGGTATGTCTATAGTATACAGTAACCTGAGYTGCTACGGAGCTGCACTCTCGTGTCCTTTCACTATGGTTTCTGAAAAGCAGAAGGGCCTTACACTGAGGCTGATGCTGACTGAAAGTAACAGTGAGACCAGCATCAGTACTGAAATTCATTAGAATSTTCTTGTTAGTGGCAGATGCATTAAAGCAGCGATCAGGAACTGACAGAGCCGGTGCCAAGCATGGTGCGCAGGGCGAGGCTAAACGGCTCCGAGCCACATTGATGGCTGGAAGATGCAAGTGCAGCATGATCTGATGCAATGACTTCCAGCTCCTACTGAATACTGAGCTCAGCAAAAAGCAGGTGACTCATTGCCCCGTGGAGGCAACACCACAATCAAGTTGAAGGGTTGGAAGATGCCTTTGTAGGAAATGGTAAACTTCAGTTCTTGATTAAACTTTACCAGGAAGCCAAACCACTAACATGGAAAAATAACGGAAAGAGAACCCAAGACTGCCTAGGAACCTTGAAAACGTGAAGGTTGCTAACTAAAATTTAACATGAAGTTGCTGCTATTTTGAAACCAGTGGTGGATCTAAGAGTATCCTAAAGTGCTCACCGAATTAACCAGGTGAGAATATCTGCTTTTAATCAAGCATAAAGTTTGACTACATTACCTCTGTCACAACCCATCCCTATGGGTTGTGATGTTTGTTACAAATTCTCTTCAGGATCAACAAGGACACTGGACTATGTGTCAGGGAACTCCCATGCTTTCTGGTTTAATCACCTTAACTCCAGCAACTAGCCCACTATTCGGTCTCAGAAGCATTGGCTAACAAGCCCTTTACATTGATGACACACTTCAACAAGTTTCTAATCCTCACAACAAACTTCTCAAAGCTGCTGGCTAACAAGCTCTGTATTTTCACAACACCCTTCAACAAGCTCCCAGCTCCCACAACAGCACAACCAGCTTGTTTGAGCCCTCCARGAACTGACTTGGGCTGGGGGACTCATGAAGGCCTGAGTCCGAAGGCAGAAAAGGAAGCTGGCTCAGAACAGTGCYGTCCCACCTCCAGATCCCTGCCAACCACAACTTTGCTGTTGCAACAGGATGCCTGAGACAAAACATGCCTACGCCTGGTCCTCCACACCCCCGAACTTCAAAATGTGCTAATACTAAACTTACTTGGATTGAAACTTAAAAAGTTGTTTTCCATCTCCAAATTTTGGCACAAACACGAGCCATTTAGGGCAGTGAAGGGTCTTCCATATGCAGTATGAGAATAAGTTTTTACTTCTTTTTTTTTTTTTTACACTAATAAAATAAAATGCTTTTGGACAAAATACATCCCTTTTCTTTTTTTTCTTCCAATCAAGTGACATATTCTACAAGCAGGATGTAGCTCCCATCTAAACTGAGGAAAACAAGGAAACTTTGTCCTCACAAGAGTAATGCCGTGTTAATGAAAGAAATCTGCCAACAGAATGGTCAGAACTTTTTAYTGTGTGTGTGTTTCCATGAGGCACAGTGCCTTTCTATCTCACAGTGCCTTTCATTCAGACTAAACACTATAAGCAGTATGCTCCATGGAAAAAGTACTCCAAAACTGGCACCCTACAAGAACCCGAAAGGTTCGAGGTTTAAATTTTAACATTTTAAGTATAAAATGTTTTAGAGTCTCCTAGGGAAATATTTTTAAAGTAAAAAGAAAGCCATGCTAAATAATCCAGTCACACTACCACAGACTTCCACAATTTTAATAGTAACTAATTATGCAAGAGTGATGAGAAAGCATGTAAAATACTATTTGATTTTCCTGGAGAAAGTATTTTTCTAGGGAAATGTTCTTAATTTCTCTGCCTGATAATTCTCATCCATAAAAACAATTTTTTTTTGTATTAACGTATCCTGCTGGATCATGGTAGGAAGTCTATAAGCCTAAGTGCTGAAAAGATTAGACAKATGGATCAGCAATCATTAGAAATTAGGATACACGTATGTGTCAAAACTCTGAAGAAAAAAGAACATGCAGAAATTCATGTTTACCTGAGTGTGGCTCCCTCTGTCTGCACCACATCTCCATCTTTAAGATAAAAATATTTATGTCCTCCTTCTATTGTTTCTTCACGGTGAGGGACACGAGGGAGCTTACACACGCGATATTCTGAGTCTAATATTTAAGGAAGGCAAAGACAACAATGTTTTGAATTTGTCACTAACAAAATTAAATGCACAAACAGGTCATTTTGAATAAGCATTAATAATTATCACACAGCATGACTGCAAAACTACAAACAAACAATTCTGCAGAGTAACTTTATTTGTAAGGCAACCTTATTCTAGAGCCAAAACCACCAAGCAGTGAAAGCCACTGATTCTGAATACTGTACTCTGTAATAGAAACAAATTTGAAGATGGAAAAAAAAAATCACAAATGAAATTAATAAAGATCAGTGATTATATTTTACAAATATAAATACGTGACTCAAGAACCAACTCCCCCAAGTTTTTATACCAGCACTAAGATTTCTGCTCTCACATTTTGCTTTATGATTTACAGAAGCACCACTCAACATCTGTCTAAAACTGAATGAAGACTTTTCAACCTGCAACTTCTTTCAGCTTTTATCATTCTGAACAGTGCATGAAACATAAATGCCTTGGCTGAAACAGCTATAGATAGCAACCCAGAAAGGCATTTCTATAATTTGCTAGTCTTTACAACCATACTCATAGGCTGGCAAGCCCAAAATCCTCACCAAGACACCAATACGCCCATGGCCCCAAGACACCAATTGTTTTCAGTAGTGCCCAGGCTTCTCTGCAGATAAGCATCTGGCAACTTTACAAAATTAAGCTTGTGACAAAGCTTGTGACAAAGTCCAATGATGTTAAGAATTACCACATTATCCATACTGCTTATTCTCTTCCCAGACACCAATGAAGAAGCGTCTCCTACTGTWCATCAACACGAAATACGTTTTTAGCTCAGATTTTATTTACACACTGCCCTACCACATTCCCCTCATGATCTTAGGATCATGAATTTGTCAGCAATTATTAACCGGCCTCTGTAAGGAATTTCCAAGTTATGCATCTTTGTTTTTCAAAATTCAAGTTGTTTTTACACAATGAATATAATAATTTGTAATTGCTGTCATTGCAAAGAGGAAGAAGTATCAAACTTTTCTCACATCTTTTAATACCATGTGAACTAGGTGTCTCATTATTCACATGYAAGAAAAATTCACTATGAAGGTACACACAGGTATTGAACAAAAACTGTAGTATTATGACTATAATATTCAAATTATTCATTGCTCTCAATATACATACTGCAGCAGAACCACGAAATGACATGTAGTTAATATGGCAACCCTAACCCAAAACAATAATCCTGCTGATTTGCACAGAAACACTCAGTCCATGCTTTTTTCTTGCCATGGATCTAACATTTTCAGCAATACCTGAAATCTCTGGCCTACCATTCGGGATGTTTTTGCAGATATCAGGTATTCCACCAGTATGATCACGATGCCAGTGTGTCACTAAAATTTCTTGAATGGAGATGTTGAACTCTGACAGTGCCTGCTTTAAACAGCTGATATATTCAGGAATAGCTGGCTCCCCGGTGTCAATAAGGACTCTCCTACACACAGACCAAAAAAAAAAAGGGAGGGAAAAACACACACCAGGGAATAAAGRGTGTTCATATGACAGACAAGTAATATTAATAAAATAAACATACAYTGCATGGAAATGTAGCAATAATGCATGTTTCCATATGGACACGCCACCTCTTGCMTCATGATATTCCACCCCCGAGGCATGACAATTTAAAAAGTGGGATAAATAACGAATGTTTTTTTGTTATAAATGATAAATAACAGTTGTAGGGATAAACAACAAAATCACAACACTGGGTCAAGTGGCAGGAGCCACCGTTTAGTAATGCGGGGGAGCTGCACGGCCTGAGGCACCCGCCCGCTTCCCTCACGGAATTCCCCGCCTCAGCCCAAGRGTCACCCGGCCGAGGCTCCACCGCCCCCTGCCCAAGCCACCTCCGGGCACTAGCCCCTAAAATTTAACGCTGTGCGGTTTCTTTCCTCCTTTTAACCCTGACTAAGGGATTTGGGAACAGGCCGGCAGCCGCCTCTCGAGCTGGAGGCAGCGCACGGGTCCCAAGTGGGGCCGGGACAGCGGAGCCGCGTACCCCGTGCCCCGTCCCGTTCCCCGCGCAGGGTCGGTACCTGTGCCCGGTGCCCACCAGGTAGGTGTTGGTGCCCTGCAGGGTCATGGGCCCCGGGTTGCAGCCCAGCACCCGCACCACCCGCGACGAGAGCCGCTCGATGCGCGGCAGCAGCGACACCATCTCTGTAGCGAACTCGGCCGGGTTCCCGGCTCCGCTTCCCGGCTCCGCTTCCCTCACGACGCCACAGCCCCGCACGGCGGAAGCCTCTATAGCCCGAGCTCCGCCTCCCGCTGCCCCGCCCCGGCGCCTTCCGCCCGCCCGGCCCTGAGGCGGCTCCTCCTCCCACGGCCGGGCCGGGGCGGGGCGGGCCGGCTTTTGGTGTGYGGCTGGAGCCTSGATCCYAGCGGTRAGCACGGCGGTGATCCAGGGGGATRAAGTTCTTCCTGGAGGACAGTTCTCGGTGGAGTTCAGTGCTCCCGGTCGGTGCCTCGCTGSTCCCCAGTGTGAGGCACGTCAGGGMTCTSCCGGCTTTTCCCAGAGAAATTGGTTGTAATAGACAGATACACCTCTATATCCCAGGAACACGCCCASTTACAGCGTATGTAGGAGCTATGTTCCTGCACGGCACATAGGAGCTGCCTAAGATTCAGCATTTTAAAGAAAATCGGAGAGCTCCTGGAGAATGTCCAGCTAATGTCCACTGAAGTGATGAAGGGACTGGAGCATCTCTTCTGTGAGGAAAAGCWGAAAGAGCTGGGTCTGTCCAGCCTGGAGAARAAGAGGCTCAGGAAGATCTCAGCAATATATGTAAAATCCTGAAGAGAGAGTGTGTAGTAGAGCCAGGCAAGGTGCTGAAATTTACCTGTTTGGTTTTGCAGTGTCTCCTCTGAAACCCCTGATTAATTACCTTTCAAGTGACATTATTAAATAAAATAAGGCATACTTTTCCTCTCCTTAAACTACCTGTAAATGAAAAAATAAATGTAATTTTACCTGAAATAAAATTACCTGAAATAATAAAATCACCTGAAAATAAAATTACCTGAAATAACAGATAATATTACAGTGGGGAACTTCAGCAATATTAGTATCTCAAATATTATCTGAATGTTTTATACTTACATAAGATCACATATTTACCTGTTATAAGGTGATCATAGCAATACAAATCACAAAAAAGTGGTAGCATATTTTTTTCTTAAATGTTTTTTTTTCAGTATATGAAAATACAAATGTACTCCTTGTGTGTGATCTGTGGCCATTTCTAGGATTTGCATGGGCAAAGAGAACAAGTTCTCGCTGTCTTCTGAAGGCGCAGAAAACCCCAAACATGATCTTGACAGGCAAACATCCAAAAGTCTTGATAGAAACAAACAGCTCAGTGTAGTGCATAGAACTGAAAATCAGAATTTCATGGCTCCAAGAAATTTTTTACCTTCACAAAATGTCRAAGTTCAGGGTTTTTTATGTGCTTAAATACTAATGTGGGCAATACATGCCAGGAGATCTGCTATTAAAAGCTTCAATGCTTTACTTCAAGGTTTCTAATAAAAATTTCCATCTTGCCATGCATGACAAACTAGTGTTCCCTGCTCTAACACTACATCTCTTCCCTCTTTCCACTGTTGSTGGTGCTCAGAATGCCAGAGATCCACCTGATACCTTTGGCTCCCAGGGCAGCAGGAGGCAGAGGAAAGCAAAAGATGAGGAGGCAGAGGAGGACACAAGGCGAGGAGGCAGCTTTGAGGTAGGTCCTGATACCAGCCTGGCCATGCTGCTCTTGCTCAAGTTGACCTACAACCCCAGATTTTCTGCTGGTCTCCAAGGTGAGAGAACAAATGGTGCCTTTCAGCCACTTGGTCAGAGAGCAGTGATGCACCTTCTCTGCTTGCCTCTGAGCTGTTTCACCAGCGCCAGTTTAGCTGCAGTTAGTACACCTGAAGTGCTAGCTAAYCTTTCAGCTGCACAAACAATAGACAATACTTGCAGTTACCCATGCTTCACATTGCCCTCTGAAGCACAAGTGACATGCTGGGCAATACCTTGTGCAGGCCTATATTACCCAGTAATTAAAAAGTTCTACTTCTGGACATCTAGTGTGATTGCAGCTGTTAATTGTAAATTAACAGCTATATTTAGATAGGTCCTATATTTAGACCTTCAAGCCAATTTCTTTGATTTATCTGATAAA
Source organism: Malurus melanocephalus (assembly GCF_030028575.1). Lineage (NCBI taxonomy): Eukaryota > Metazoa > Chordata > Aves > Passeriformes > Maluridae > Malurus > Malurus melanocephalus. The sequence goes on from NW_026623264.1 coordinate 1,574,411, forward strand.
TCTTTACTTATTTGAGATTTGAGATACCTATTTACTTATTTGATATATAAAACCATGACTGACTTTTTAATTTTTTTTTTTTTTTAATTATTTTCATGCTCATTAAAGCGTGAACTACAGACAACATAAAGGATGTTTCAGGTCAAAGGAAAGAAACCTTTTCTGTGCAGGTATTCTGCTGAAATAACCAAGAAAACCCTACACAATATTCCAGTCTCTCCCCATAAAATTTGCCTGTATACTCTTTTGTAAGAAACCGTGACTAGACCTGAATTGACCTAAGCATGAAGCACCCTCTTGTGCTTATTTCGTAGCATATTTATATAGCTATTGGTACATTCAACCCACTTGCAGTCTTCAGGTAAAGTTTAGTTGCTGTGTCATTAGAAGAAGCTACTTCCTAAGCCAAAGCAAGTTGTGTATTTAAGTGGTTTTTAATTTCTGAGAAAATTCTGAATGTTGGAGAAGAGTTCTGAAATTATTTATCTGAATTCCACATGTCATTGATAACTCAGTAAGGTGCCAGTTGTTTTCAACATCACAAGACTTATTTTGTTTTTCCAAATTAAGAATTGTTTGGGGAGCTGTAGACTTGTTTTCCAGAGAATACTTGTTTCGCTGTTGCTGTCSTGTAGCAAAGCTTTTTCTGATGTTAGGCAGGAGCTGTGATTTTTTTTCATCAGTAGGTGGCAGCAATGGTGCCTTTGGAGAATGAAATTCTCCAAAGGTTCTTCTATCCAGGTTCTTCTATCTATTCTCCAGGTTCTTCTATCATAATTTCCTGCACAGGCTCAGATGTTTAAAAATCTCCTGTTTCTCTTATAATGCACGGGTTAATGGACATGTAGTGAAATTCCTGCTATTATGCTCTGATGTCGTACAAGAAAATATGAGTATATACCCTCAAGTTCTTCTGGTTCTCTGACTTTTGCATTGTTAAATTTTTGAGGGGAAAAATGTTTTGAGGCAGGTAGACTACCAGTAAAAAAACCAAAGACCAACTGAGTTTCAATGAACCTAAAATTAGATTAGTGGTGATATACAATGATTAGTTTTGTAACAACCTTGAGATATACAAGACACAGATTGGTATTTCTGAAAATCCCACAAAGTCACTGAACTTTTAGCACTCAAGAAATCTTTGAATATTGGCACTTGGCTTTTTTTCACGTTTTAAGCATAAATGTTGAGGGGAAATGCCTCTCCTCTGTGGCTGTGTAGTAGCCTAATAGAACTAAGCACAAGCATGTAATTCTGCAATAATTAGAATTAATTGAGTAACAGATAGAAAATGTCTTAGGATACTTATCTGCATAGCAGTAGGTATGTGAAAATTTGTTGAGAGGATTTTTTAGATGCAGATTTTTTATTTCTGTTTCATTATATTTTTATTCTTTATATCTGGTACAGAGATAAGTAAAAAGACCTTAAGCCAAAAAGAAGTGAAACAGATTTTGCAGAGAAGGGCCATGGGCTGCAAGATTCCTGCACAGAGAGGCCACTTTGTGTAGAAAATATAAAATGTCAGATCCACAGGTTTGTGGGAGATGGTTAGAGGGGATGATGAAGGACCTGGGATGTCTCTCTAATAAGGAAAGKCTGAAAGAAATGGTGCTGTCCARTCTGGAGAAGAGAAGGYTCATCAATGCCTATAAATACTTGAAAGGTCCTTCCTACCACATTTGGAAGCAAATAAAAGGATATGTACTGAATACCATARGAGATTTGTCACAATTTAGAATTGTGCTTGCATTGATGCCAAGTCTAGCCAGAAAACAAATAAATCATCCAGCCAGTAATTTAGCCTGTGAGCTGCTTGATTTACACTCCCCACAGGTACACAAACCTTGCCCGTCCCTCTGTCAGCATGCTGTGGAGTTTTTGTCATTTCTGTAATTACAACAAAGATCACAGCAGTGACTTTGATTTGGCTGGCTTAATGGTATTTCAAGCACTGCAAGGAATGCTTAGGACAAGGATGTTTCTAAAGTATTAGGGAGAAGCAGGAAAGTCAACAAGAAAAGATAAGTGTTGATATCATTATGAAGATGCTGATAGGACTGTTTCCCCTGTCCTAAGAGCTGGAAAAGCTACAGGCTGAGGGTGAGCATCATCCTGTGCAGCACAGTCATAGAGGCAGAATCACAGCACCTGTTCTTTGTACCCTGCAGCTGTTTTAAACATGCATGAAAATTTCCTGRTGAGTACCAATAGCTCAGCTGGAGCAGACTCTTGCAAACACCTGTACTTTTACCAGGGGAAAACAATTTTAATCACTTGTCSTTGGTCATGTGCAATCTCTGCATGCATCATTACACAGAAAGGATTTTTAAAGTGCATTGTACTGCAGTTTTCAACGAAAGCCATAAACTTTCTTCTTTTGCATAAATCTTTAAGATATATACATGGGTGTACAAGCAAATGAGTAAATATATATAAGTAAATATATACATATAAACACACACAAATATATATGTGTTTCCAGAAATATCTATTGGCTTTTGCTCAACAGGTCTAATAAACAAAAGTCTAAATTTGAAAATGGATACACAGATATAGATATATACAGAGGGAAAGTGGTTCTTTTATTTAATTTTATGAAGTAAATTGTTAAATTATTTTATTGAAGAGAAATTTATATTCTGTTAAACTTAGTATGAATTATAAACAGGGACTTCTACACAAAATTTCTAGAATAGAATTGTTRTAATACAGTCATAAGAAGGATAGTTCTTTAGCAAATCATTAACTGTGTCATGTGGTTTCCATATGATTTGAGTTTTACTTTGTGTTATATCATTTAGCCCTTTAATTTCCTTGGATTGCAAGTCTTGTAAAGGTATGGATAGAAACCGGTGTATATGAAAATTTACAGCTTTTTGAAGTGGAAAAAACCTCTGCCCATGGCCAGTATTAAGGTAACTGAATTTTTTCATATAATTTTGTATGTATAGTGAGAACTGAAGGACTTGTTAATCAMATTTTATTGTTTCTGCTTTATCACAAAATAATTCTGTGGAAATACGTTATTTTTTAGAGCAGGTTTATATTTATGTTGACTGCCAGTTTACTCTTCCTGCTCCTGTTAGATCTCATACGTTTAATAAGACTGGGGACAATGTAATTCTGAGTGATACAAGACACTCTCTCCTGTGGCATTTAATTGAACCCCACCTGGTACACRAGACCATGGTGCTCTTTAGAGTGGTATCATGCATAAAATATAGGGCTGTTAAGGGCTCGACCTTCAACAGTGATTTCAYGTGCACCTGTGAGCAGGCATTGGTGCTTGGGTTTGGAATTCAAGTGCTGGACATTTGTGAATGCAGATTTGTGAGTCTTGGGTAGAAATTTTTTAGGTTGCCATGAGTACAATATAAACCTTGTGCCTTCTCAGCYATTCCAAGGCTCTTTCAAGACTAGATTCCTTATTCAAGATAATTATGAGACAGTAAGCAAGCTGACATGCTTGATAATRTGTGGCTCTTCATTTATCTCAGCTTCAAATCTGATGGCTTCAAATAGCACCAAGRTATCTGGACAGGTCTGCAGACAGCAGTTTGGGCAGTAGTCACCTGGCTCACAGCTGCTCTTCATGCTGTTAATTCAGAGGAATCTGTCCATAGCTTGTAAAAGTTCCTTTCTCATATTCCTTTGTGAAATGCTCAAATCCAAAAAAGACAGGGAGGTTGTAAAGTGGGAGGAATCCCATTACCATTTTTATTCATTTCAGGTGCCAAGTTAGAGGCTACTCCTTGCCACTTGAATRTCTGGTAAAGTATTACTCATTAGATGTGAACCTTGGTATTTGCCTAATTTGGCCATAAATTCTCTTCCAAAGAACTTTRTTTTGAATCCAGGTATTGACTAACCTCTTACTGTAACCTGTAYCAGTCAGCTAGTGAACCTGCTTGTTTTGTTTTGTTTAATGTTTGTTTTTGTTTTTAATCTGTTCTAAAGACCGTGGCTATAGCTTGACAAAGGTGGTACTCAAGTTGCAGAATGGCATGTTGTTATATAAATATAATTTCCTTTGAAATTTTCCTGAATGAATCCTAGCAATAAACTATCAGGTTGATTCATACACAAATTTTCAGATGCAAAAAAATTCAGTCACAACTCAATTGTGTTCGGAAGGGACCTCTGAAGACTGTCTAATCCAAACCCTCTGCTAAAGCAGGCTTACCTGTAACAGGTTGCATAGAATTGCATTCAGGCAGGTTTTGAATATCACCAGAGAAGGAGACTTCAAAACTGCTGGGTAGTCTGTTCCAGTGCTCTGTCATCCTCCAAGTAAAGTTTTTCCTCATATTCAGATGGAACTTCCCGTGTTCCAGTTTGTGCCTATTGCCCATTGTCCTGCTGCTGGGTGTAACTGAAGAGTCTGGCCTTATTTGCTTGAGACTAGCCTTAAGATATTAGTCTTCATCAATAAGATCCCCTCTAAGTTTTCTCTCCTTCAGCTTGAACAGACCCAGCTCCCTCAGCCTGTCCTCAAGAGAGAGAGTCTCCTAAACATCTTCGTAACCCTCTGCCAGACCCTCTCGAGTAGTTCCTTGTCTTTATTGAACTGGAATCTCAGAACTAGACACGCAGTACTCCAGATGCAGCCTTACCAGGACAGAGTAGAGGGGGACAATAACCACCTTCGACCTGCCACACTGTTCATAGTGTACCCCACAGTGCCATTTGCCTTCTTGGCCACACAGAGACATTGCTGGCTCATGGTTAACTTGTCTTTTTGTGTTTGTAAACATAGAGTTCAGTTTATGCTGAACTTCGTACTGAAGTGCATTTCCCAGAATCTGTGAATTGAATATAAATTGCTTCAATGATTTGCAGGAGATTAGTGGTATTTTATTGGAGAGAATGGGAAAGAACAGCAAAAGGATTCCAACTATCCCAGCTGCAAGATTGCCTGATCTTTCTGACCTCTTCTGGGCCAGGACATGAAACCCAAGTAGGAGATGGAAYGAGAGGCTAGAAATAGCTAAGGCCTAGATCCAAAAAAATAATCCGTATACACTCAGCACCTTTTCAGGCTGGCATAGTCCCACTTGTCTTAATTAGGAAATTAAGACCTTAAGTTCTTTTTTTTTGGGTTTGTACCTGGGTGACAGTGAAGATGAACCCAGTCAACACAAACCAAGAATAGTCATTACCTTTGTTCTTCATGGGCTATTAACCAATTCTCTCATTTAATTCCTCTGTGGCAGTGTGCCTGAATTCACAAAAATCCAAAAGGACCTGCCTCCACATGCCCCTTCCCCTGCTCCAAGTTCCCTGGCACAGCTGTTCCCCATGTATTGTCTGCAGCTGTTTGGCACTGGCACCAGCTCAGCTTTGGCATGTCCTGCGTCCCATCCTTTGGGTTTGCTGCCAGCAGCCTTTTCCTAAGATATGTAAATGAAATAAAGGGACTTTGTAATTTTAATTCTGTAGCTTTGCAGAGTGGATATCAATGAGAAAAAGAATGTACTGTCTTACAGCTTTTATTTTACCTGGCAAATGCCACAGATGTACAGAGAAAGAGGTGTGAGGACTATCCAAAKCGGTCACAAGAATCCTTGCAGTGTTGGGCAATGTAGAATGTAGTTCTGGCTACAAATTCATTATATTTGCAGTGRACTACGTGGTTAAATCATCTATGTGTAGCTAAACACAGCTTGGAAGGCATTTCTCATGGTCTAGGTCTGGCTCCTTACAAGCCTCTTTAACAAKGAAGCTGCAATCCTATTCAGCACTTTCTTATTGCATGTGGAAAACCAAGGAGAAATGATAAAAACATTGGATGTATGCACACAAATGCAGTAACACAGATGRAAACTGYTGAATTATGCATATTCTGATACCATGGTGTGTACTCAAGACAAAAGTTTTCTCAATGTTTTGTGCTGTGCACAGTAAAGGAGAAGAGCTCAGAAATTAAAAAAAAATCTAGGAAGGAATCAATCTCTTTTCCATAAATTGCTAAAAAAAACTTGCTTGTTTCTTAGTGTTTTGCAGCTCYTTTGAATTATGTCAAGAGCTGCTTGAGGGAGAGTCATGGTTTGAGAGAGATGGTGACCTCTGCAGCTTCAGAAATGAAGCTCTCTTGGGCTGATTGTTCACCGGTGTCTCAGTACATGCTGCATTTTGTACTTGCCTGTTTAAATGGTTATGGGAATTGCTGTATGGTATTTTAAATGATGATTTTTCTCCTTTTCTTCTTCTTTTTAGGAACCAGTAATGAAGAACAACTCTATCAATTAAAGACAATTTACATTTATCTTTTCCAGAATAGATTGCATTTTAGAAGTGCAGTTTAGAAGTTAGTTTAATATTTAAATCAAAAGCGTGGAAAAATACAATCCCCCCTGCCATAATAAAAACACATAACCCAACTTTCCTTTGAATAAAGCAATATGATCAGGTGGTATCAACAGGAAAAAGACTCTATTGTAGGAAAACATTCATAYTCCTTTACRTGAAGTGAGGAGAGAATGACAACAGTGGCAGTTTCACACATGATGAAATTTACTATGCAGAATTTTTTTTTTTTAGTTACTGGAATGATAATTTATGTAGTTGATATTGGAGTGGACTTTTGGGTAGCTAGTAAATATTTCTGTCAAGGACAGTATTCTTGGAGTTTATTGATACTGTGTTTTAGAGGTCTTTCATCATTAATAACTCAGATATTTAGTTATGAGTGGTTTAAAAACGACTGGGAAGGTACTGATACTTGGAAGCTGAAACTGATTTTTCTAGTTCATCTCTTTCAGTGTGGAATTTTTACAAGGTAAGTACATTAAAAAGTTTATTTTAAAATGAGAAATCATGTTGCTTTGGGACTGTTATTTAAAAGTGCTTAGTATGGCTTCAGGGACAAGAACAGTTCTGTCCTTAATGATTATTGCTCCATAAAAACAAATGGATTTTTGTCTGGTTGTGCCAGTGGCAAATTTTGTCAGGTTTTGATGGACATGTAGTTCTTCTTTCATATACCTGTAAGAAATAATTTTTATAATTTACAACCCAATTCTATTTGATTAATCAGCAATTTGATGGGGCATATTTAATAAAAATGCTTCCTTTGAAGTGTACTGCTGTTGTAACTGATAAATACAAGTTTTCAAAGTGATATTACGTACACTGAACAACTGAGACAGCTGAAGAGGTAATGTTTGAACCTGAGTGTCTAACCATATGTAGAAAAMCCACCAAGATTCAGGAGAGAAATTAATAGCTGAGTAGTTAGTAAGAATATTTACAGTAGTACTTTCCACAGGGACTGACTTAATGGTGATAGGAATCTTTGCTTAATGAATTACCTTAACTCTAAAGTAATCCATAAAACTTGTGGATTTACCTGAACTCATACCCTTTCCAATGAATACCTCTTAYCATGAATTTCTATAATTTTGAATCTTCTTTCTCAGAATTAGCTCMATATTCTCTGAGTGACTCTAGTAAATGTTATTTTGTCCTTTACTCTGACAGTGTTGTCAACTTGGTTGCCTGTTCTTTATTGCCCAAATGTTATTTTCTCCTATGCTGCTATYTATGCTTGGAAAACTTCCAAGATGTTATGTATAAATGACAAAGTTCTTTCAGCCACTCCTCACAATTCAGCAGTGTGTTAATATATACTGTAAAGTATAAGCTGATAACACCAAGCTGGCATCTGTGCTTGTACCTTTGTGATTATTTATTATATACTTCTTATGTGTTTTTTTAGGTGTATCAAGGTACAACTTCCTCCTGACCTCCCTCTTAGTCAACTGATTTATGCAGTTTGTTTAGACAGTGAGTCTCTCAGGTTTATCTGTGCAGTAAATGAATAAAAATAGATTCTGTCAAGTCAGGTCACGCTTGTTATGGTGAGGTTCTCCACAAGGTCATTTAGGGCAGAAACCCATATTCTTCATTTACCACACAGGAAAATGAGGGCCTAACCAGTAAATAGGATTTGGTCAGGGAACTTTGGATGCTTGAAATTATAAAATTACCTTACCAAATTGTCTTCCTTCATTTCTTCCTTTCTTTCCTTCTTCACTCTTTCATATCCTTTTACACRTCTTGATCCATCTTTGAACTTAGACTCCTAGAATGATTTGGTTTGGAAGGGACCTTAAAAATCATGTCCTTCCAACCCCACTGCCATGGSCAGAGACACCTTTCAGGTTGCACWCCAGAGACACTTGACCAGGCTGCTCAAAGCCCCATCCAACATGACCTTGAACATTTCCAGGGATGCAGCATCCACAGCTTCTCTGGGCAACCTGTGCATTACCACCCTAACAGGAAAGAGTTTCATCCTAATATCTCATCCTTAACTACCATCTTTCAGTTTGAAGCCATTCTCCTTTGTCCTATCACTCCATGCCCTTGGACAAAGTCCCTCTTCAGATTCCTTCTAGGCTTCRTTTAGGTACTGGAGCTGGTAAGTTACAAACTTGTACCCTTTAGGTATTGAAACTTTATCATGTTTCTACAGTGCACAACAGGAATCAGGTTGGTTTTGCTATCATTTTGATAAGGCTAAGTAATAAATATGAAGATCATATTTGCATACATATGTATATATATATAAAAATTAGAGGAAAATGAAATGAATAGAATTTATTAGCTAATAAGGCTTTTGTTTCTTTTATTGGAAAGAGCATATACCTACAATTATATTCCATATGAAATCATATGCTCTGCAAGGAAACAAAATTAAGTTAAAAATGTAAATATTAACTRCGCTGACTAAAATGATATTCAATCTGACCCATCTAAATGGCTCACATAGATGTTTSTAGAATTGAAAACAGTCTTGACATGACAGATAACACTCAGACAACAACACAGGGAATGTGGGAAAATAGGACATTTCCTTAGGGCACCATGTGAATTCTGGAGCTGTCTGATCTGTAGCACTGTGCTGCATCAGTCAAGGACACACCTGTGGAAGACTAAACATTAGCAATTCATGACCTTTGCTGTCAGACTAGAAGGTCACACAGGCAGCAGCCACTGTGGTACTGGCAGCTGCTGTTGTGCCTCATGACACTTGAAATAGGCTCAGAATGCCCTGCAAGTTTGAATGGAAGCAGATGAAAAGGACTTTTTTTTTTTTTTTTGCATTTAATTGCAAAGATTAATTCTAAATTCATGAGGCATCAGAGTAAATGTGAGTGCTTTGCTAATCTGGGGTTATTTCATTATATGTTTCTAAAAGGCAGTGAGAAAAATTCAGAGCCAACCTGGGCGAYGGGCTGCAGGGTGGGCCCTGCTCTGAAGCCGTAGCAGTTGGCAGCAGTGAGCACCAATATGGGAAATGCACTCTGGTAAAGGAACTCCTGTGCTCTGTGACAGAGCTCTGGGAGGAGGTGARTAGGTTGAGGAGTATCAGGGACAGAGAGACAGAGACACAGAGTGCTGCAATCACACCCTGCCTTTTCTGAGACAGCCCCACAGGCAGGTAGAACACATGATATGGATGATTCCYTATCCACCCTTCACCTGGCTGAGCACAGTGACTCAAGGTTAGGGGGCAATGGAAAAAAGTTCCTGCCCAGTGCAGCAGGTGTGTCTCCCCTGTGACTACCCCACCTTCACAGGTGCCCTSTCATAGCAGGAGTTAATTTAAAGTGGAATTGAATAATAATCAGGATGATGGATCATCCATCTTGGAGATGTCACTGAGGTGAAGTCAGCCTACACCCTGTAACACCTCAAACTCTTACTGCTCTCTGCAACTGAAAGTAGGTTGCAGAGAGGTGGGGGTCATTTTCTTCTCTCAAGTAACAAGTTAAAGGATGAGATGAAATGGACCCAACTTGCATCAGGAAAGTTTGGATTGGATATTAGGAAAGATTTCTTCACTGAAAGSGTTGACAAGTAYTGGAAGAGSTGCCYGGGGAAGTGGTTGAGTCTCCATCTCTGGAGATATTTAAAAGATATGTCGATGTGGCAATTAGGGACATGGATTAGTGAWGGACTTGATAGTGCTAGAGCAATGGTTGTAYTTGATCTTAAGGATGTTTTCCAAASTAAACAATTCTGTGATGAGTGTTTGATCATATTTTATTAATATAAATTTACTGACCTAAGTATTGACTTAGTTGCATCATTTTCATGGATTTAATCAAAGTATTTTGATGCTTRGGAGGTGAAATTTAACATGCAACAGAGAGTAATTTATCTTTGATAAGGATTTATACAATGCTGAAAGCTGTGACTGCATGATCAGAATCTAGGACAAGAATCATTGCCAGGCCACTCCCACCCTACCTCTATGAATTTCTAAATGGCACCCAAATATTTATTGGTGTAGTTTGATGAGATGGGATATGTATTGTAATACTGGGATTGTGTTGCAAAGTCAGTGGAAATCTGAGGGGAAGCATGTGATATGGAAACATTGGCAAGGCAGCTTGCTTGTCACATGTGAAGGCTGTGAAGCTGTGAAACAACAAAACCAAATAGCTGTCACATCTGTGGATTCCCAGCCAGAGACAAAGCCTTCCTAATTTTACAGGATCAAACTTGATCACTTGTGAAATGATGACCAATATGTAGAAACATCTCAAGAACAGAGAGAGAGTGGAGCTGTGTTTCCATGAGTGTTTATAACAAGTCGGAGCCCTATCATCTGTATTCTCCACAAAGCAACACTACAAAGGGAGAAACCTTTTTTTTTCATTCCTGTCAAAGGAATAATGTTTAGAAACACTGATAATTCTTTACCATTTGTAAAGAAATTATGGCAATTCCATTTGTAAAGAAATTGTTGATTTTTTTAACTCTGTTGGCTTCCAAGTAGCTTATATACCATGAAATAATGAAAATCATATTCTCTTTAATGAATTTATAGGGAGAAAAAGTAAATGGTAAACCTACATTTGCCTGACATAACCATTTCACATTCAATTTAGGATGTACCTCTACATAAAACTCATAACTAATCCAATACTTTAATTAATGTATTTTTATTAGAGTTATAGTACCTTTTAAAAACACTTTTTACAGTTTATAAATATTGAAGCACAGAACTTCTCTAGCAATAGMTATGTTATAGGAAAACAGGCCAGAGGAATGTAATTATAATAGTTTCAGAGCAGGTAGAGGGCTTAAGTGAGCTGTGGGCATGATAAAGGCAAAAATTTGAACCTGACCCATTCTTTAGTATGAACTTTGCCCAAGGCTAGGAACCTAGTTCAACACTAGGTCTAAAATTTGTTTATGACCCCTTCCTAAAATGTCAATATATTGCATGCCAAATAGGCAAATGAGAATGAAAGTGTAGGCTCTGAATACTCTTAAAATATGAAAATTTGTCACAGTGAACTACAGTGACATAAGCAYGTGGAGCTCAGAGGATGCCACATTGTTTAATAAAGAGCAGTAGAATTATTTGGACTTTACTAGAAAACAGGAATGTATTCTTTAAGTATTCAAAGTCAGAATGGACTAACCAAAAGCATTACARCTAGTGACAAGTACACAGCACACCATCTTATAACAATATAAACCTAGCATACCATGCTCAGAAGGAATGTGCTTTGAAAAATGACAAGTGATTTCAGGTATCCATTCAGCTGAAATATTCTTTTTAGGATATTTCTTGCCTTGCATATCTCCTGCAATCTCAGCTGTGAGCTCTGCAGCTTGAAATTTTTGCAGCTGTTTTCCACTTCTTTCTGCTTGGACAAACACAGGGTCTAGTGAATAAGTCCATAGACGACTATCAGATCAGTCTACCCAACTGATTTTTCTTAAAAACATTGCAAACTTTCCAGGTTTTTGCATCTCGGATACAAGAACCAAATGTTTGGGAACACTAATTGTTTTATAAACAGAAAAAGCTATAGATGCCTTGCCAAACAGTTCTGTTCTTTGCTTATGAGTGATTATTCAGGGAACAATAAGATAAACACACAAAAGCATAAAAATAAAACAGAGTTTCCTTAGGGAGTAAATAATGGATCTAGAGCCAGCTCATGGAACCTGATGGCCTGAATAACAGGGATGCCCTCTGTGAATGTCTGCAAGAAGAGGAGCAAAGGCTCTTCTTCCCTTGAGGCTCTTGAATAGTAACAAAGCTGCTCCACACCTACTCCTACTGTTGCTTCCATGTTGCAATTCTCACCTGTATAGTTAACATGCATTAACATACCAGGGAATAAGTCACCAATCCTTCAKCATGCACTTAACCCAGCCAGTCCTGGCTATCTTGCATGTAGCTGTGGAGGAGACCCTGACAGTGCCTCTTCTGTGGTCAAAGARTTTGGTTTTTAAAGATGGTGAAGGTGTTAAACTTTTTACCTCTGAAGGAGCCAGGAATTTTTCCTAGCTCCCTTAGTAAGCGGATGAATACTGTGCTCCAGTGTTATATCAGAATGAGAGGATCCTTTGAGRTCTGGGTGTCTAATGATCTGCTGCCCTCTGTTCTCTATATATGGAAAATGCAATGGTGTGAGTTTCATTGGGTCTGTGGTGTGTATGATTCTGTACATGTTAGGGAACTAGGAAGCTTCACTTGAGCATGAATCTTGAAGTCATCTCAGATGCAGCATTTGGGAATGTAAGTAGGAGGCAAACTAAGGCATGGACCTTGCCTTTCTCAGCCTGTGTATTAGCAGGCTTGTACAGCTGTCTGAGACAACCAAGTGTTGGCCTGTGGTGTTCTGCCTAATTTCTCACGAAAATAGAYCCAAATGAATGATGCAACTGTCACAATTTATTTACTATATTAGTTTTTCTGTCGAGGGAGAAAGGCTCCAGTAGTCTTTGTAAAGCTAGAAAAATTGGCTGAATAACATTGCGTTTTCTTAAAAAAGGRCTACTAATGCTGTCCTTGCCTGCTGGTTATAGTCAAAATGGAAGCTGAARACATCTGGGAGGTAAATAGACAGAAATAGGCTTGGAAGTGAAGAGCTGTCTGAAGKATGTTATGTTCAAAATCCTGTTTATGGAAAATCACATGGATTAATATACCTATGAAGCAAAGAACTTAGTATAAGTGAAATTCTAACAGTTGATTCCAAGAATCATTATTAGTCTAGATCTATTTACTGCAGAAAAAGAAAGAATACTTGTATGCATAAAAATCTTCACTACTTCTTCCACTACTACTATCAATAACAATATTGTTAAAATCATAGCACACATATTTTTTCATTCCTGTCCCTTTTCTCAAGCCATCCCTTATCATCCTATTTCATCCTATGCATGTGCTTTTYTATACTATATCCTACCTCTCCACATTTCAGGACCTCTGCTATCATAGCAAGATTAGATTTCTCTATCCTACATTGTCATGTATGTAACAAATATTTTATTCGATGCATGTCTGCCTGTTACTGTTACCTATATAAAGCTATAACTGTATGACACAAAAATGAGAAAAAAAAGGTAAAACAAATCAGACACCTGGTCAATTGGAAGAAATCAATTTTTCTTCAGAAAACCCAAGCTAAACTAAGTAATACAAAGTCACAGACAGGTCAAGAACATTTTCAACAGAGGAAACTTGGCAAGCCTCAGTTGTGAGGCCTTGCAAAGCTCATGCCTGGTTACCAGCAATGCCTGTGCCTGCTGCAGTGATGCAGAGTTACAAGGCTTAGGATACAAGCTGCCAGGCTGTGTTAATGACCACTTGAAATCAAGTTACCAGCAGGARAGAGCAAGCATTGCTTTGCTTCAAGGCAGGATTTACATGCATACTATAGAGGATACTTCTCCCTGCTTTCATTTGTTTACTAGTTCCCAAAGAGTCTTTGTTTGCTGCAGARCAGTTCACTGGAAGGATGTCTTTAGCTGCAATTGTTCCCTTTAATACATTACAGAAAATAGTATTTCCTTTCTTTCTTCACTTCCAAAGCAGTAATGCAATGAGGCAGATCTCTCACCAGGGCTGTGTGGCTCTGTATGTGAATCCATTAGGGGCAGCAGAAATACTAGAATTTCCAGCATCTGGAGTTCTGATCCTACGTCAAGTTATAGCCACCATTGTAGTTTCCCAAGCTCAGATGTAAAGATTACCATGTACAACAGCTAGTTCCTCTGTTAATTATCAAGAGTTTTTGATTAAAACTTCAGTGTGCTTTCCCCTCTTGAATTTCCAAGCCTGAAGCAAAAATTCTGAGAATAAGAGCTGGGTTTTATTTCTCTCCAAGTAAAATATTAGGGATATCCTGAAGAGAATAGGTTCTTTACCACACAGAAGATACACCATTGGTAACTGACTAATTTCATGTATCTTTGCATTTTCTGCTCTTTAAATGGAAGTGTTAACTTAGGCCTAATAGAAAATAAACCAGAACTGTTCTAAAAGTCATTCAGGAACACTCATTTGCAGAGGCAAATGGCTTCTTCATGTAAAACTACTCAGATTGTTAATAGAATCTTTCAACCCAGGAATCCATGTGTCTTGAAAACTGTTTACTGAAATAAAGGTCTTCCTGAKTATATAGAAAGTAGCAATGTAGTAGGTTTTTTAAAAGAAGTCTGTTTTATGTTTGCARTTCATCAGGTATTATATTTGGGCTGTATGGATCTATATTCTACTTACATAGATGTGGATGTTCACAGTGAATGTTCACTAATATCCTGAAAAAGATACAAAGAAAGTGAATGAGTATGTCAAAGAGAGACAGGAGAAATGCTAAGGGAATTTGCAAAAATGCAGTACTTTTAAAGAAATGAGAACCCAACTAAATAAAGCTTGTAGTCTTTATTCAGGCAAGTGTAATTCTTTTCTATTATTTTTCTTATTGCATGGTATTGCTGGGTTTAAATGATTCTCTGATATAATTGACACCAGACAGATATCAGACAAATTTTACCTGAGTAGAAGGTGCTGGATTACATTCAAAGATAAATATGAACAGAAAATGAAATGGAMAAAGATGTTATAAATCAATGTAATTTTATTGAGTTGGTCTTCTTGAAAGTGCTGTCTAATCAAGTGTGTCCTTTTTTTAATAGGTATTGGTTTGCTTTGAAATATGGCTGCCAAGCTGCATTTAAGCAAATGAGCAGCAGAGATGCATCAGAAACAGAGCATTCCAACTTCATTCAAAAACAAGCTATTGATGCAGTGACTGATATTAACATGCTCAGGTTRTTCAAGACTTTTCTTGAGACCACACCACAACTTTTTCTTCAAATTTACRTCCTCATGGAACATTGCAAAATTAATTTATATCAATGTAAGTCTGTCTTTTCCCTTAAGTTGCAAGCTAAATATCTTACCTAAAAATATAATTCATATGGTTGGATAACATTTTAAACATACCACGGAAAACATACATTTCATTGTGTAATTACTTAATTACTCTGCATTTAATTAGAATTTCTGTCTMGTAGATGATTCATTCTGCTAAACTGATGAGAAGGAAGATTTCACTCTAAAAATAAAAATACATATATAAATATGATAAACTATAAATATGTAAAGAAATAATATCTAATAGAAACATAATGATGCATCACTTGAAAATAAACTCTTAAATACAATTAGAATCTAATTTGCAGAGCAGTTTGATTTGTGTGGTTTCRCTTACAGATTATTTAAAAACTGCTAGCTAGGCATTTGGAAATCAGTAACATAATTAAAACAACCTATCACAACCATCACCCATGTTACAGGTGAGGGATGGAGTCAAAAATAAAACTAAGGATGTGTCAGCACTGTAGAATGAAATATGRTGAAGAGATACTGGTTCAATTCTCAGAACCAAGACAGCAGCTGTACTATTTCSAGCTCTAAAACTAGCAGAATTATTGGTAGGACATTGACTTACTCAGGGCTGGAATTTATCTAAGCAAATGGAGAGACCYTCACTGATGTCTTAGGGGTCTTCAAGGTCCATGAAGTCAAAACTCACTCATGGAAAAGGGTCAGAGAAATGTCATCTTAGATATGACCAGGAAGGATCAAGTCTTAGTTATAGCATACTACATTTTAGACATTGCAGACTCATGAATATCAGTTGCTGAAACTCAATTTTTTGYGGTCTATTTGCAATAGTTTGGAAATTTCTAAGCCGCCTGTGTATGGAGATGGCAAATATGACATGACACTTAGGCAAGTCCATTAAGGACCAGGGCCTGGGCACGATAACATGGGCATACCAAACAGCATCAAATGTCTAGATGTCGGGGRCTAAAGTGAGCCTTAAGGTGGCTTGTTCCGGAGCAGAGAGTGAATATAAAATTGGCATAAAGAAAGTGTTAGAAAGCATGACCTGTTCTAAAACATCATTCAGAAATCATTGTGTAAAATATGTATCTTTTTCTCTGGTTTAACATTTTTCCTTGTGTTTTGTTTAGGTGCTGCCATTGTTATGTCATTTTGTGGTATCTCCTTATCAATGGTTGATTATCAGATATCACTACGAAAATCTCTGCCTGACAAAGAAGAATTTCATGTGTCTTCCAAGTTCATGTATCTCTTCTATAAATTGCTGACCATCACCTCTTGGATACTCAGTATTTCATTGATCACTCTACTAAGTGTCAGAATTTCTGTAATTCTGCTGATATTTCTTTGGATCTGTGGCTTCACTTGGACTTTGAAACAACGTACAACATTTTGCAAATCTAAGAAGATGGAGTATCTGTACAGAACTGTAGTTGGAATMATTCTAATTTTTTCATTTTTTAACATAAAGGGGAGAAGAACAAAAGTTTGCATTTCTATTTATTATGTTACTCACACGGTATTAACTCTAGGTATTTTGTTTGTATATATGTTCTGGAAACCTTCCATTATCAATGAAATGTGCTTTACAATTGTGAGCATTTTAACTATTTCGAGTCTGTTGCTAGGTATTATTTTTCTTGTTATTTATTATAGCCATTTTCATCCCACTGCATATTGCAGACCACAGGTATATTCAGATGAAGTTGATGAAGTGGCAGGGCAAAAAGATGGAGTGAAAACTGGTAGATTTCAAAATTTCTTAATGCAATGAATGGTAAAGATTTTCTCTTTTTTTTGGGCTTCAAAGAAAATTCTTCCTGGACAGTCTGTTTCTCTGTCATTGCTCCTTGTGTATCATCACAGTCTGTTTTTCTGTCATTGTTCCTTGTGTATCATCACGGAGGAGTACATAATGGACCAGAGTTGTTKGCTTTGAATAACTATTTGTTTTCCATGACACAAAAACTCTGTAACATGAACATTTATGTGATGGTGAAAGTTGCTTTTGACAAAGAAACAATTTAATCTATTCATCCAACACAATTCACAGTTYTAACTTTTTTCCAATGCAAATGTAACATAGGAAAATCTAAGTGTTAATTAAATGTAATCTAGCATTAAAACCACCTTCTATTAACTTACGTTGAGTCTGTTAAAAACAAGGCTTGTTTTTTCTGGGGTTTTTTTTTKTTTTTTTTTTTTTTTTTYCCTGACTGGAAGGAAAGAAGAAAGCATTTGAAATAACTGAGGGCAGTGATCAGCTTTCTGCTTCTCCCCATTACTGTAAGAGATGCAGTTCTTCATGTTAACATACTTCCTTCTCCTTAAACATCCCCTGAAGAAGAATAGCTTTGATTTATGGCTCATCGCTGTCTTGCCACAAGGAAATTTGGGRAGATATTTTCAAGCATTCTGTCTTCTAGGTGTTTTAATGACTTCTTTATTGTTTTGGTTCTGCTAATCTTTTGCAAAATCTTCTGTATTTAGGGGTGATGCCAGCTTGTTCTTGGTTACAATAGCAGCCTGAGTGATTTATGCATGGCAACAGAAGTCTTGCATATAAATGAAGAACTGTCCTGGTGAAGCTTTTCTCTCCTTTGGCTCTAAGAAGTAACACTTTAAATGCTGGTTTCCACTGAAATAGGAGATCCTGARAAATTCTAATATGAGCAATTCAGCTGTGGGGCCTCGAGGTTCTCTGCCTACTGCCAGAAATCAGGAGCCTGAATCACTCTGGAGGAAGGTTAGTTTCTGGTGTAACAAAATAATTGGTCTTGGTGATTTTTTTTTCTCCTTTCAATGGACTGACAAATTCCAAATAAAAGTCTTTCATTGCTATCTCTGTGGCCAACTCCTAACGCTCATTTTCTCTTGGGGAAGAAAAGCTGAACATTGTGCTTCCTCCGTTGTTCTCCTTATGTCTCCTCTCTCGCTCTTCTGTGCCATTAAGAAGAATATTACACTGCAATTGAATTGGTAAGAAAGACATCTAAGTGGCTATTTATATCACCCTAATTCAAACATATACCAAACCTAATTACTTCAGTTTCAATCCTTATTTTATGCTTGTAAGTCCTAGTGGATATAAATTGGGCATATCCTAAAACTGAAGGGATCCTTGTGGGAAATCATGTAGATTCTTTTCATAAATCTTAAAGAGATCTTCAGTGTCCTTCCACTGATACATCTCCTTTTTGCTGTCATCAGTCAGGGGGCCTCAAGAGATGGGAATTCCTGGTATCTTGTTCCCTGAAGATTTTTAYCTACAGGGGCATATTATGAGAATAAAAAATTTAAATTCCTTCCATTCYTCTTGACCTTGAATTCATGATTTTCACTTAATTCCCTTCATTTTCACAGTTATTAAAATGGCTTCTCATTCATTTAGTCGTTCTAACCTCAGAATTACTGCAGCAGGGAGGACAAGGAAGCCCATGAATTGACTCCAGACACATTTCATATCACAAGTGACCACTTCAGACAAAACAAACAAAGCCCCACTTCACCTGGGTGCAAAGTTCAAACAATAGATTTCATAAATATCCTTTCTGCTCCCCAACTACTCTTAAAATTCAGCTGCCACTCAGTTCATGCATTGTGTTTGACCTTGTCATTTTAATCTAACTGCAAATTGAAAACAACTGTTTCTTTTTCCCTTTTTTTGGTGTTAAGTATGCCCATTACATCTTACTAAAAGCATTTTAATAAGTTAAATAAAATTAATAAACAATTTCTTCCTGTTTTGACTACTGTCAGACCTGGGTAAGAAGAACAACATCCAACAGAATTGTTTTAATTATCCCACTAATATTCAACGTGCCATTTGATGGCATGGGTGAGCTCACCTGATGTACCACAGATAGCACTGATTTATGAAGCCATAATTGGGTTTCCAATAAACATTTGTCAAAATAATGTATTCATTCAAACCAAAGCCTTCTTTATTTATTCATATAAAAGAGCACTTAACTTTCAACAAAGAATTGCCTGCCATCAAAAGCACTCCATAAATGGGGGAAAATTTATGAAGATACAGTACCAGAGGGTGATAGGTGGAAGACTAAAGTTCACTTTAACCCTTCGAAGTGCTGATTTCCACCTCTCGCTTGGTACTGGTGCTATACATATTTCTGACTAAAAGCCTCAAGTCCAAACATTAAGCTTTGTATATTTACACATGAAAGTACCATTTTTTTTTTTTTCTATCATTGAGTCTTATGTATCAAAGATTGTTTCAAAACTAACATCTCTCATTTTAATTATACAGCCTAGAAGCTGTATATGAACACAGCTCAGAGTTCTTTAAACTTACCTATATTCTGCCCACAGGTTTCACCATGTGGGCATCCTTCCAAAAAATTTATGAGCTTCGAGAGGTTGAACAATATATGTTGTCTGAACCTGAGGCAATACATGCACTTGTCATTCATTCCAACTAAAGAATTTTCCTGTTCTAACCCTTGCACTCTATTTCATTAGCACTTAAGTTTAATTTTACAGAATTTTAGTAGAAGAATAGCAAAGTAGATGGGCTGTACAACTGATATTTGAATGGAGTGCAGCTAACCTCTTCAACAAAGTCCACCTTCAACAAMAAATGTTCATTTACCTCCACTTGGCTAACACAGGACAAATACGGGTCACTGAAGGTTCCCACTATGCAAGTCTTGCATTTATTAGCTTAGTAAAATGTAGACCGTGGTGAAATAAGGAGTGATGCTTCAAAATTAATGTAACCTGCTAGCACCTCCTGAAAATACAAACTGCACTGGCCTGCCTATGACTGTATTCTGTTTTCCACGTCTCTATTTTTAGCATACRTTTTGTTTCTGACAGTGAACGCAGATGTAAATAACAGAGTACAATGGGAAAAAATAGGAAGATTTTCAAGTGCATGTTCATGCCTCAGAAACTCTGGTGTGATTTTGCTCATCTCAACATAAACATTACAATCTCATTATCATTATCATTATCATTACTATTAGTGGCACTTTGTTGAGGTGTCCAGGGTGACAATACTTAGAAGAATATCTCTGTTGCAACTGGAATGCAACAGAAATTTAGTAGTAAAGCCCTGTAATGCTTTGTCTGGTCAGCACTCAAGTGATCTTATGTCTCTCTGATTCAGGTATTTTTTAATGAAAACCTAGAAAAGAGACTGTTAACTATTTTGGTCTAAGGGTGGTAGATAAATTGCTGAAAATAAAGGTCTAAATGTTACTAGATAGTTCCTGGCTGCTCTGAGGAAGTAAATGACAAAGCTACATGTTTGCATGACACTTACAGAAAGGTACAGAGAGGAAGGGATAGTAGATAGAGTGGGAGCTGTCACTTCTTCCACATAACTCCACTCAGTCAATCTAACTTGAAGTGTGTTATGCTGTAGTAGAGCAGAAAGAGACCTCAAACATAATTTTGTAGTTTGTCCCACGGCAGGATCACTGTGCTTGTGCCATTCCTGGCAGAAGTTTTCAAACCTGTTCTGAAAAATACAATGTTCCAGTCAATCTGTCCCAGATCTGTGCCGTCTAGTCAATCAGAAGCATCTTATGTTCAGACTCTCTTCTGCAGTCTGAGTCCTTTGTTGTCCTCCCTACCTTGCACAGCAGACTGGATCCCTCTTCTGTGAAGCAGAATTTTACATATTTGAAGCCCATGATCATGTTCTCAGACTCCTGTAAATCCCAAACACATGAAACCACTTTGCCTCTTCTTCTAACTGACAGTCCTTCCTGCTGCTTAGTCTTCCATTTCACCATGCCCTCCCTGAAGTTCAGGTCCAAAATTGTTATGCAGTACTTTATTCCTACTGCTGAATATATCCAATGGATTATTTCTTGTGTCCATAGGTTATAATCCTATTTTTGTGTCATAAATAAAATTTTCATCTCTTTTATGACATCATGACTTTTAATGGTTCATATTCAATGCACTCTATTTCAAATATTTCTGTGCAGAAGCACTGTCTTAGCTGTTCTTCCCTCTTTGGGTGTTTGGTTTCCACTGTAATATACAAGTTCAGCTCCTGCCTCCTTTAAGGCCTGGCTTTCTTCAGAGATTTGTTTTCAGGARTTAAAAACAACTTCTCCTCTTCAATGGCAAGTATTTATTCGACCGAATTTGTCTGGATGTTCACATAAAAGTTTGAGCCACTTCAAAAGAATATCATCAGCTTTTTTTAATTCTTCTGTGCTTATATTTAGGGTTTTCCAAAAGCTACATCATACATGATGATGTGCATCATTAGTGAACATTGAATTCTTCAACTGAGTGAAGAAATTTATCTGGTTGAAGTTATGGTGTGTGGTTACACACCACTGGCATGACAGAGACTGAATGCTGTTGACAGATTTGTAAGCCACCAGGTTTCTCTCATAGTGTTTTAACTGGATGAAGAAGCAGAGTGAGAAGAGAGTATTTTTGTAATCTGGACTCTGAAAAATGGAAAACTGTACAATGACACAGAAAGGTGATTGACTACAGGTCTCTTCCGTGCTGTTTTGGGCTGTATTTTGCTGGGCTATAACCTTTCCTAAACTTAGATTTAAAAGAGTAAGTCTGAATCACCTGTCAGTTGCTTTTGTCAAAGCAGAAAACAGTACCTCATATAGTTTTGTGCTGCTTTGCTGCATTCATTTACCTGTGGCAGAATTATCTCAGTGATATTGATACCCTCACTTGTCTTTACCTCTAATTTCTCACATACACAATTAATTCAAATTGTTTGTTGGGTTTCTAGGGATCTCTACAATCGACAGGAAAAGAAGTCACACCCAAGGTACTGCCATCCTGTCTACCCTGTTGCCTATTTAGGATGTGGTAAATGTTCCTTTGGAGGTGGCCTTTCCCATTGACTACAGCAAGAATGTCGACAGGATGCAGTTTAGGTAGGTAAAACTTGGTTATATACCTCAACCTTGCACTGTGTTAGGTATTGCTTCAATGCAAATTACTGCTATGACCCTATTTTCTCATATTTACTCATGTAATTACTAATATGACCCTATTTTCTCACTTGAGAAGAAAAGTGSAAGGAATTTACTCCTGGTGAGTTCTCCCTGGTTTCTCCATCATGATTTTGACTACATGGTCTTAACTGAGTGTGGCCTTACAGTCTGCAGAGTTGAATGGCACAGTTCCATAAACACAGGGCAAAACAGGCAAGGTCACACAACATGGCCTAGCAGCCTCAAACAACTTCTTAAATGACACTACCAGAAATTGCTTAAGCTAATGAGTGTGTGCTTTGGCAATCAGTTATCGTAATCAACAGCATTATAAAAACCCCTAATATAAGCAAAGTTGTATTTCCAGTTGAATGTCCATTTCTACTGTGATRTGTTAAACAGAGGATTTATATAAAAGGAAATAAACATGGTGGTTTCAAACAAAAAAGGCTRTTGTGTAGAAAAAAATTAATATAAAATGATAATTAGTTATTTGACATATAATCAGACTTGGACAACAATTGTAGCTATCAGTAACTAATTTATGCCTTTCTTTGGAGAAAGAGATGAAACTTTGAAAAGCCTTTTCTCACTTATGTTGTCCCAGCCAAAGAAATAATGTTTACATGTATGTATTTAGAAGTATAACTAAAGCAGCTCGGTGTTGCCTTCCTCAATCAGGAAGAAAAACAAAACACAAAACCACAAGGGTTTTTTTCTTTTACTTTGGTTCTTTTGCTAATGAAGGATTGTGCATGGGAGAATAGAAACTAATAACTTGCAGGCCTTACCATGTGCAATAATTGTTTTCCCCCCACCAAAGTGGGCTGGACCTCTGAGGCTCAGCAGTCACCAAACCACATGGCCYCTTGTTGGCTGGTTAATAAATACTTGCCCTTTGAGAAAGGTACTAAGTTCAACCACTTGGGAAGAAAGCAGTGGGATCCCATTAAAAGAATAGGTCTTCCGGCTTCTATTTATCAATAAAATTTTCAGACGGGTGCTGTCAAAGCAATGAATGATCTGATGCTTAAAAAAGTCCCAACAATATTGTGTTGGTGTCAGCCAGCCATACACCAAGCCAGAATTCTATGTGATTTAAAACCTCCATATGAATTTTAGCTTTTAAAAAGGGCTTTCTCAGCAGTAGATTGGGGAGAATCTGTGGTTACTGAYAGAGTTTGCTATAGCTAATTTCAGAAAACTGATGAATGTTGCTCAGGGGAATAAATCGATCAAATCAATATGGCATCATGCTTAAAAAAAAGAAAAAGAAAAAGAAAAAAAAAAAAACACCAAAGCCTGTTTCACATTTAAAAGACTGGATTCTCCTACTACCTACTGAATTCCAGAAGCAAGCTCTCAACAAATGCAGCTCACCATCACTTAATCCTCTGGCAGTCAGAGCACAGCTTGGTAAGACAGCACATAGMATATTCCAAGCCATTAAAAAATAATTTGAGAGATGACATTCCCTCTACCTTGTCCGTCTCACTCCTTCATTTTCTGTGAAGGCCCACCTGGTGCTTTTTCAGGAGTCAGCTCTGCTGCTGCTGCTSATCAAGAAGCATCTTAGTGTGAGAGTCAGTCTGTGCTTGGGTAGGACAATATGGCAACAGAGTTTTTGTGAACCACCTGGGTGGGACTGAGGTGTGGGAGACAAAGGAAGTCCCTGCCCTGTTCCAGCATAAAGCTCTGTTTCAACTCAGTCTCCATGAGTCCCCCACTTGTGCCTGGGGAGAGGGGCCCAGCCTGGCTGTGCAGCCACAGAAATGCCCCAAAGTGTGGCTCCTCTGTGGCACCTCACCCCTGCTGTTTATCTACAGATAATCTGAGTATTGCATAGTTCCCTTGCTTCTGATAAGGCACTTACATAGCTTACTTTTCCACATTTTTTTTCTTTGTCATGTCCCATCCACATTAGGATGCCTTGCAGCCTCTTCTTTCATTGAGGAATGCTAGATAGCCCTCCTCTCTCTACACCRGAGGTTCTGTAATACCTTTTTAATGATCTTTTTCTCAGTGCCTTTTCCACTCACCTTTCCTAACTAAGCTAGTTGGTTCATCTCTCATTTCAGGCACTTTACTCCTTCTGTGGACTCATCCTCATTTTCCTAGGTCTTGTCCTGCCTCTTCATGTTTTTATGTGATTTCTCCATCTTCCAATGCCTGTGCTGATGCCATTGCTGTACTTCTGGCCCTGACATAATTTTGTTACTCACTTATTGATTCTTCTTCTTTTTATCCAGCTGTGTCACAATCATGGAAGAGCTGAGGCTGACATGGTCCTAYCCTCCTACAGAAGCAGGGACACCTGAAGGCACATGGGTTGTTGTGAAAATTCCCAAAATGCAGTCATGTTACAGTTACAACATTCAGCAATSTTCCTTACTTGGAAATTTTGGGCTGTGAGAACCTGAAAAAACAAACACACCAAGAAAACCCCCAGATCTTAAAGTAGCATTGTGACACATGAGCTGGCCACAGTACTTAGCATTTCCAGGTAAAATTGGGAAACACAACAGCAACCCAATTGCCAGAAAGAGTGTTAGCTTTCACAAGGCTTTMAATATCTAAATATTAATAGAAAAGCCTGATGTAGTCTTCCTCATTTATATGGTTTATGAGAAATCTCAGCCTACATATTGCTCTTCCACAAGACCCTTCCTGATATTGCTATTCCCCTAACTTCCCATAGAGTGAGGTTGAACAGTAGCATCTTCCATGTTTGCAGGTGTCCACAGGGGCTGCACACTGACCATGGTGCASAGGACCTGCAGACCTCCTCCACACCCCTCTGAAGGGAGGCATTAGTGTGCTCCAGAGAGAAGCTTAGTGAGCCCCTTGGGCCCAAAGAGATTTTTAGTGTGGATGTGATGCTGTTTGAGAGTGAACAAAAGTCTCTGTGCTACAGCCAAAATGTTCCCACAACGTTTCACTGATCTATGCCCATGGTCTGGTTTCAGTCAGTAAGTCCAGGAGTCCAGACTCACTGACGTCTCTTCTTTTTAACTTAACTCTGTGTTCCTATAGCCTGGTTTATATATGTCGGTGCAATTTTGTTCTAAGTATTTTACCTTTCATACTTTAGGCAATATAGTTAACTGCACTTCTTCTGGTGTAACAAACAGGGCAAACATGATACCAACAAAAATAGCACAAAGCAACACAGAATATTCATATATATATATATAGTGGGAACAGATGGTTATTGCTGTGCTGGGAGGGGAAGAATTGTTTACTGCATGAGCAATGGTAAGTGTGGGGGCTGCTTTTCATTTTCCTAATCCTTCCTTGACGTCCTTGGTCTGTTGCCTGCCAACTAATCTCCCTCATGCATAAACTATTAACCAGCAGTTCTATCATTAATCATGCACCTGATTGTCTTTATCTAGGCACTATTTTCATCTGAAAACAGTTTATATTAGAAACACATTCTTAGCAGAATTGCAAAAAAGACTTTGTAGTTTTTCAAATAGACATCAGGGCGTTGCTATGGTGTTTTCCTTGCATGGTAATAATGTCAGAAGTTTGGTTCATGAAGAAAGCATTCTCTATTTCTGAGATTTAATTCTCTAAGTGTTTAATAAAGAAAGGAATGTAACAGAGGGACAATTTCAGATACAATATTTTTTTAGCAACATTTTGTATGACTCCATTCTCTTTCTACTCCCCCTCTAACTGTCAGGGTTTTCTTTTTCTCTTGGCTTATAAAGATGGGAGGGTGACAGTGCCAGCAGTAGAATTTCTCTTTTTATCCTTTATCTCTTTTTATCTTTTTTTTTTTCTCTATTTACAACCCAGGTACTGGCATGTTTTCAATCCATTCTGTCCTATCAAGTCAGGCTGTTCAATTAAGTGCTGTCTGCCCAAAAAAKGTCAGGTAGCAGAAACTTGAACATTAAATTTTTTTAGAAAAGTTGCCATGTGGAACAAGTGGCATCAGTATCACTTATGTCAGTTAGAGTGTGGGATAAAAAATTATTAGCTTTCTTGTTTTGATTCTGTAGTTRAATTGTTTCAGTTCCCATAGGCAATAACTTCAGTGGACCTTGCAAACTACCAGAGAAGTTCTAGTGAGGTATTTCACTCATGGCCTCAAGCACATCTGCAGCTAAGCAGTGAAGGTTAGGTACATAAACACAGGTTGAGGGTTAGGATTTACCTGAAGAATTATAATTATCCTAGGATTATTCAGCAATTATCTCTGGATTATTAGAGAAATCTTTCAATCCTCTATTACCCAAGACTTGGTCTAACAGATCAAGAGTTGAACAGGTTGAAAGGGATAATAATTTAAGTAGGCCTGACCTCTCTTTGAGCTAGAAAAGCTGCAGTTGAATTCCAAACTGAGAAAATTGTATTTCTCAACACTTTCATGAAGAGGTTGTTTTTGCAGCAATACTGCGCCATTCTACCATTTCCCAATGTGCTGACCTCAAATACAGAATGCACTATTTCCCCATCTCAGAAAAAGAGTGATTACAAAAGATTCCTATAGAGAGACAAGCATGATCAAAGCTATTTCACAACATTCACAGAAAAGAGCAACTTGTATCAAAATTCTTCAGACCAGGGGGAGCTGAAAGGTGGTATATTACAGGTCTACAAAACTAGAAGAGGAAATAAACACTCCCTATTTATTTACCTGCATCAATAAAAGGGATGTTCTTTCTTTAGAACAGAAAGAAAGACACACATGCAATGAAAGCTCTTATCATAGATACAGCAGATGTTAAGAGTGTGCGAGTTTACTCAGCCACGTGTGGATGGGAATGAGGGAAGGGGAACAAACAAACAAAACCCCACARAATATAGGTTATTTGAGGGCTATTAAATATAGGCACTTTTTTCACAAGTTGGTCCCAATTCCTCACCACAAGTCTAAAAGATTCTTACATCCATTACAAATAATGGGTGGAAGAACAAGACATGGAGATGCACTAGCACTTGTAGTGAATTTTCYGTGTAATAAAGCTGCTGAAATTTGTCCTCACAGAATCACAGAATGCAAAAGATTGGAAGGCACCACAGCGAGCTGTCTGGTCCAATCTTGCTGCTCAAGCAGGGTCATCCTAGAACACAAGGTACAGGATCACATCCAGATGTTTCTTGAATGTCTCCAGCGAGGGAGACTCCACAACCTCTCTGGGCAACCTGCTCAAGTGCTTGGTCACCTGCACAGTGAAGAATTTCTTCCTCATGTCCAGGTGGAACTTCCTGTGCATCAGTGTCTGTCCGCTGCCTCTTGCTCTACTTCTTGGCAGCACCAAGAAGAGCCTGGATATCCCCCATTCAGATATTTGTATACATGGATGAGGTCCCCTCTCAGTTGTCYCTTCCTGAGGCTGAACAAGCCCAGCCCTTGCAGCCTTTCCTCRTAAGAGARATGCTCCAGTCCCTGAACCCTCTTTGTCCCTGAGCCATCCTTGCAGCCCTCTGCTGGAGCAGCTCCAGGAGCTTCATGTCCCTCTAGTACTGAGGAGTCCAGAATTGGACACAGCACTCCAGATGTGGCCTTGYCAGGGCTGARTAGAGGAGCAGGATCACCTCTCTYGAGCTGCTGGGWATGCTCTTCCTAATGTACACCAMGACTGTGTTGGCCTTTTTGGTCACAAAGGTACGGTCACTGCTGGCTCATGGACACTTTATTTTTCACCAGGACCCCCAGGTCTTCCTCCCCAGCAGATCAGCCCCAGCCTGTGCTGGTGCAGGGGGTTGTTATTCCCTGGGTGCAGGACCCTGCATTTGCCTTTGTTGAATTTCAGGCAGTTCTYCTCCAGTCATCTGTCCAATCTGTCCAGGTCCTTCTGAAGGGCTGCACAGCCCTGTGAGGTTTCAGCCRCTCCTTCCAGTTTGTGTTGTCAATGAACTTGCTGAGGAGACATCTGCCCCTTCATCCAAGACAAGTGAAACAATACTGGGCCCCATATTGAACTTTGGGGGACACCACTAGGGACAGACCTCCAGCTAGATGCTGTGGCACTGATTACGAACTCCTGGGATCTGCCATKTAGCCAGTTCTTCAGAATCTTTGAAATGTTCTTAGTGCTTAGTGTCAGGAAACAGTGTACTCAGAAATCCGCATTTTAATAAGCATCCATCAAGGGTACATGCATTAACTACATTAAGGATACAAGAGTAACAACCTACCAGTTAAAATGACAAAACATAAACCAAATGGGGAACACAGCAATYTGAGTTTCAGTTCCAATCACTAAATCTTTCTTGGTGTCTTACTAGGGAGACAGAAATTAAATGGAGCAGCAGAAGAACAATGAGGGATACTCTTGCTCTCCTTAGAAAACAGACCATGAACAGACTCCTGCTGCTGCATTTCAGCTGTCTCTGACAAGACAAAATGATGATTTCAGTCCAAAGTCCAGCCAGTGACACCAGTCAGGAGCAAAATCTAGGCCCAGGTCTAATGCCTGTGCAGGAGCTTCATTTTAATAGAGTTGGAGAGAAAGATTTCTAGCACACAGACCTGGTATCTATCTATTCAGAAATACCCACAGCCAAACTGAAATGGGCTCCTGAGGCCATGGGCAGCAGGTGTGTGAGYGTCCCAGGTGAGGCTGCTCTGAGCAATAGAAGCCAATTTGTGCAGCCAGGGCCCTGACAGAGCCGAGGAAAACATCCAGCAGGAGCCAGCTAGGGCAACGTGTTTGGTTTGACAGCCTCTGGTTTGTRCAGGAAGTCAGAGAGGGAGCTTTCTTAGTCTCACTGACTAATCCCTGCCCATTTTACAATATTTATATGCTCAAAACAAGCAGGCATTCTTTTAAACTTAAATAAGGTCAAGTTTTGTCCTACTGTGGTCAGTAATAAAATTCCGATTGATTTCAGTTGGGCCAAGACTTTACCTCACTGTTTCTTTTCCTGAGCTGCTGTTTTGAAGTCCAACATGGTAATAAAAATAATTAGAGGAAATTCCACAGACTGTCTTTTTCCAAGCCTTTTCTGGAAATMATGGACATCCCTCCTCTATCAGTGCACTTTATACTCCCTGCTTTGACCCTTGTGTCAGGCTAATGCCTTTCTGATTAAGAGTCAGATAAACCTGCTCCACAGTGCATCAATATCACTCCCTTTTGACCAGAGGTCTGGGTCAGTGATGTGTGCATGAAATATGTCTTTCCTCCTGATGGAAAAGTGTTGTGCTACTGTAGAACTCACTGCTCTGAGTTAAAGACAACCTAACAGATGAATCAGAGCAAAGTCCTTCCCAGAGAAATTCTTTATGCCCAAATTGTTTGACCACATTTTCATAGCAGATTTTTACTGCCAATACTTTTATCCCACATGTTTTTGGAAATTGATGAATACTCTCAGTGTCTTCTTGACCCAGGGATTTCTGTTTGTTTATCTTTGCGTGAGAAGTATAAATAAACTGGGTCGGTGTGACTAGTAACGTGCCAAGAGTTTAAACACATGAAATGCTTAAGTTAATGCTTTCAGTATTTTTCTTCCCTAAGGATCCTCATTGTTCAGTGTTTGGTAAATAACTTTTCCTAAGATTATATTATTTGCTYTCAATGAGTTTATTGAGGCAGTCAGAAGTATGTGGCCATCCACCTTTTGGCTAGCAACTGTGGAATTGACACAATGCATGGGATTTTGGTGTCTACCTAAATTTAACAGTGAGTACATGTGTACACTAGCTGTCTAGTTCACAAACTTAGAACTCCTTAGGGAGCTCCTCAACTCACTGTCTAGTACAGATGGAATTCCCTTGCCCAGTCATGTCTGACATTTTTGATGCTCCAGGATATTTCATCTGGCTACCATGTGCTGCTCTYGAAGGGCAAAGATTTTCTGTAGGTGTTGGACTAACCTCTCTTAGCTCTGTCCTGAGTATCCTAGAGCATCTCAAACAGCTCTCAACACCTCTCTTTAGGAGAGTGAATGCATCTTTGGTTTATTTGTCTCAGGATAAGGTGAAATTCTCTTTTGCCTTCATTGACTGTATTGACTAGGTCTCCACTGATTAATGTGGAATTTTAAGATGACCTTGGCTCACAGTAGACAGTTAAATTCTGGTGCCTTTCTGTCTGAAACTTACTCCTTTTCCCCCTAAATAAGAGCTCCCAAGTCTTCAGGATCACAATCAGTATTTCTCAACATGYCCTGATGTTAAGGAACTATTATTTATTTGGGTGACGTTGCCCCTCTAATTACAATATGTAGTGGTTCTGGTGTTCTCATGTGGGGCCTTAAAAGGGATTTAAGATGTGGAAGAGTTTGTACCAACAAAACACAACAGAGGTCAATTTATTGTTTTGTGAGTTTTTCTTTAAAACAAACTTACTGATCCAGAAGGTTTTTTTCATGTGCTTGCAGCTTGCTCAATAGCAGCCTTTGGAAGACCTGCTGTGCCATTGCCAGAAGTTAGGATTTTTTTTTTCTAATTGGGATTGTCTCTTAATTCAATYATTACCTTTTCTTACAAGTGGCAAAATGTCATTGAACCTTAATTTTGCTGAAAAACCTTATGATACGACCTTATGACATATAGCATTCAAAATTTATACAGTATTTTAGTGTCTTCATAGTAGCAACCTCATGTTAATAGATATTATTATTCCTATGAAGTTGTATAACTCTGTCAGTTTGTTGCTCTGTATAGTTTATTTGTACTAATTTGTGAAGTGCTGAGGAATTAATAAYAGTTGCACAATCTCTGTATCAAATGATGTTCAGCTCTTAAACTCTTGAGGAATTAATGATTCAGGGTAAGAAATGAAAAATGCCTCTCCTGCTTCCCACTGAGAAGACATGACCCATGGCCATAAAAGGGACATATGAACCATGGCCAAAAAAGGGACACAAAAAATGTATAATTACATTAATAATCTCTTATGCAGACTAATAGCTCAGTTAATGAATTGCAMACTATATTTACATGCTATTGTTACTCTACAGATCAACAGAGCTTTGCAGTCTCGCAAAGGAGATCTCAGCTTTTAGGTTTTGTCTTGATTTTGTTTTTCCCTTACAAAAAAGATTTGACACATGGGCAGCAAGGCACCATTGTATACGTATTTGTATATGAGTTTTATATATATATTTTTAAAATGSATGCTACTGCACTTCATGGTTTGGAAGATGACATATGATATCAATATCAAAGATCTCACAGCAGTGCATGTACCCAGGGGTCAGAGTCTAAGCTATGGTGTGTAAACTTAATTTGATCATTTCCTGACTTAGCTTGGCTGATGCTAACCCATTCACTTTCTCATGATGTTAATATTTATAGAGAGCATGTGTAAACATAGACCATATTTCATTCACTTTTTGTTTTAGCCATTTTCCATTCTAGTGTATCTGTTTCTACTGGAATCATTSTGTCATAATTGATTGATGTTAAAAAAATTAAATATCTTACTTTTCTTTAGGAAAAAAACTCCATTAAGAAAACTTATCTTTGCTCATACCCTGCAGATTTACTAACCCATTCCAATGACTGTAGGAGATGTGCTTGTTTGCATGTATTTGCGGGGAGGCAGCAGTGGAACATTTGCAGATATCAACTCCTGCGGTAGACTTGTAACACTGAAATGGATTTGACTTCCAAGTAAAGACAGGCCCTGACAGTTGCTGCTCATGCTGTATGACACCTGGAATATTTAGTATGTTTTTTACCAATTTTTAATGCCTTTTCTGTCTGTATAACAATGAGCCTATCAGAACTACTCCTACCATTTTAATGCCTCAGTAACTACTGGAAAGGGTATTACATGCCCTCTGCTTCTGTCTCCAGCTCCAGGGGGCAATTTCCAGGAGAAATGAAAGAGCAGACTTCATTTTCTATTTTTTTTCTTTCCTGCCTTCTCTTCTTCCTTTTTGACACAGGTCTAATTCTGCTTGAGCTTTAAGTAAACTGCCTGATAGATTATGTTAGACTTTTCTATAGTTTTATGAGTAGAAGTTTTCTAGTTGTTTTCCTGTGCAATTTGTAAGAGCAGCTTACAAATTGCACAGGAGTGGGAGATGCACACTCATAACATCCAAACAGGGCCTGTATTACTCTTCTGCAAGAACTGAAATAGCCTTCTGATGTCACTGGAGTTCAGGCTCTTGAGCAAAACCTAGGCTTTTGGTGACCAAATTCTCCTTTTGTTGCTACATGTAGCTTCTTCTTAACGTCTTAGAGAACTCACTTTCATGCTTGTGACAGCTAATTCTAACCTTAATATTTTTTATTAGAGTTTTTGACAGGAACTGTGAAAGAGTAATATCAAAAGCTGTGCTCTTGTCTGTGACTGAGTTGGAAGAGCAAAGCACAAGGAAATGTTTTTCTTTTGGGTAGTAGCATGCTTGAGTCCCTYCCTAGCACTCAGCCTCTTCTGCCTTTCCAACTGATGCTCTTTCTTAACTCCACACATAAGCATGTGCTTTGATAAGTCGAGCAATGGATTTAAATGCTCTGTGGCATTGCAGCCTAAAAAAGCAACTTAGCTTCTATGTGTATTAAAAAACCAAATAGCTTGATTTGTTTCAAAGCAGAAAYGGTTAACTGGAAAAACACAGCCCTGCACCACAGGCTCTCTGTATGAGCAAGGGCTTTAATGACCCCCAACTTTTAAAAATTTGTCAGACATAAAAGCAGTACTAATCCGATTAGTAACTGTGATTGAGTAAATCTACTGTAAAAATGGACCGTGCCCGGTTTTGAACATGATACCATGCTGGTCATTTGAGAACTGCCACTGTGAAACATAAAAGTCTCTTTGATGGAATATTTATTTCATGAGTTGGAAAAAAGGGATAATATAGTRTTGTTTGTTTTCAAAAATCACTTGTAAAATTTTATTAGTCATAGAGCCAATATTCAAAACAGTGAAGAAAAGATGTGCTGTTCAGTAAGAGAGAGATGAAAGCTCATCAGAGAGGAAATCAAGTGGTTAAGTCCAAGGATTACTCACTCTAATTCTTTTTACTGCAGCACTCCATAGGAATAAAAAGAGGACAAGTATTTTGGAAAACAGTATTTGCTAAGTTGAAGAAGTCAGCACTCTGTTGTGTGGCCTTGGAAACTCTCACTGAGCTTTCTATCTGCCCTCCAGAATATTTCTGCGTATCACTTTGGCAGACACAGCTACTAATTTTAAAGCAGAGAAGTGTCTTCATTCCTTGGGGCTCACATGCACTGCAATTAGTCTTATTACAAAATGCCAAAAAATCTCTGGCAGCTAAAATAAAGTCCAGGRAAATGTCCACACCACTGATGAATGAGTTCCTTGAAAAGAAGTAAGGGTGGGCACAAGCCACGACATTTGGATCTTGATCCAGGTCTGGAAAACCTGAAGATTGTGCTTTGGCTCGTCCCACTGTAAATATAGATAGAAGGAGAACATCAGCAGCATTTGTATCCTGATTTCATTAACTGTTTATTTAAGTACATGCATATGTACACACACACACATTTTCCAATTGTTAGCCAAACTTCAAATAGAACAGTAAATACATATTTTGCAATATATATGTTGCAGATGTAACATCTCATTTTACATTTACCCACATTTAGAAGTATTTCCTTTCCGGTCAGAGTGTCTAAGAGGTTGTCTCGAGTCAGGAATGTTTGACCAGCTTCTCTTGCTCAAACACTAATATTCTATTTACCTGATTAAATATTTGCTCAAGCTATTTGCATGTCAGAACATGCCAGCTACTAAAAGAGAAAAAACCCAAATTCCTAAGCCARAACATGCACTTTTCAGACATAAGGTATAATTTATCACCCCAACTTTTAATTTTTTAGAAGAGAAATGAATTTGGCTTGTAATGAAGAGTTTTCATTTTGTTCACCAAAGTGAAAAAAAGTTATCCTTTTTAAGATATATTTTAGGAAATTTGAATTTGTCCTGCAACAAGCTTCTTGCTTCATGTTCAGTTTGTCTGCATTTTTGTACAGAGGAAACATTTTAGACAGTGTGCACAAGAAAACTATCAGGACATGGCTCCTGCCTACAAGATCTTTTATTCCTGATTACAGGCAGCTATTGAGCACCTGTGGGAAAAATCCCAGGTGAAAAGTCCTGACATTTTGGTTGGGGCAGCAGGGGAAGTCCTGAGTACTGGCAATGCTCACAAACAAGCCATTTAAACTCTGGCTGTGGGACACACCTCTACAAAGAGTTTTGCTGAACAGTCACTGTTAAATCCACATTACTTTGAAGAAAGTTCCTGAACTTAAAATTTAAAACAACATTTTTGGATGATTCACTGCTAGTAAATATAGATAAATTAATATTTCTGCTGTAATCTGCTGTTGAAGAGAAAAAAAATCAGACATTTTCAACCATTGTAACCTGTGTTTCAAGAACTTCATACTTATATGTACAAAGGCTGGAAATCTTAAAGACACAGAAAAATAGTACCAGTAATTTCTTATTTTGGTGGAAATTATGTCTAAAAAAAGGGGGCACAAATCAAGACTGTTAAAACATAATATGGATTTTTTCACTAGCATTTTACTGCCTGACACAAACTGAACTTGATAGACTGTTTTTTATACTTTCAGTGTATTCTATTCCAGTATATTTCAAAATCAGACTATTTGCTAGAAAAGGGTCTGTTTGTATTGAAACACAGGAATTGTATATTTTCATCCTTCTGAACTAAAAAATCCCACATATATGGTGTCCCAGGATGCTTGTTAGGGATGATGGTTTGTGTAGAACAAGCAATAAACAACTGTGTTTCATTTCCAAACAGTTTTATAAATAGAGCTCATTTGCAATCTCATAAACTTCATTCTATCCCGAGGCCCTTCTGCTGAGCTTCATTTACACGCACACAAATTGAGCATTTAAGAGGTTTACTTTAGYTTGATAACGATCTATTAGGACTGATTATATACATATAAAAATTTGCTCTCTAGTACAAATATTCTTTCACATAAAAAAGGCATCACCTCATTTCACTGYGGTCTCATTTCTGGATGGGCTATCAAGTTCATAACATTATTCAAGGACAAAGTGACTTGCTSTTGTAACATTGTGCTTTGGAGCTTGTACTCTCAAAAATACAGAGCACCAGGTCTTCAGCATTTGTTGGGAAGATCCTCCTTAACCGAGGCCATAGTTGAACTTAGGTGAGATTTTATGTGCATTATATGATTTTATATGAGGTATGAATATGTGCATGTGTGGACTGAGAGGGAACAGAGTTGAGAGGATGGTATTAGTAGCAGGGACTTGCATTGTCCTGGTCATTTAGAAAGGGCATTCATCTTGTCACTGGTTATTATCTAAGCTTCTTTGTTTCCAAGTTGTAAAATATCTCAAATAGCAATTCCTGATCCCCTGCCCACATTYTTTTCTTTCAAATTCCTTCCTAGGCTTCTGCCTTACAAAATGTTATGCATCTTCCTAACCTTCCACACGTAGCAAATGGCATTCCCTCTGGCATGAYTCTGGCTTTGTGACAGTGGCAGCTTTGGAAGGTTCCCTGCACAGAGCTGTGGAAGGAGAAGGCGTGGCCACTGCCACAGCATTGCTATTCCCAATGGATAGATTGAGGACAATTCTGGTTGCTGCCTTACAGCAGCATCTRAGCTTGTCCAGCAGAGACAGCAAGGAGGRGGTAAGAGAAATGCCAAGTAGGAATAAGAATATCCCAGACACTCCATGTGCTGTCCTAGCTAGTGCTGCCACACCGAAAAGGTTGTCATCACAGTGGTGGCTTAAACTGGCTGGAAGGGATCCAAGGGAGCTGGGAAATTTACTGCGGATGAGATGAWGTGCTGCAAGGAAGAAGGACTTCTGGAAAATCTTCCTCACCTGAAAAATATGACAGATATCACTTTATCACTAAAATTCTCTGTGATCAATGTCCCAAAGCTGTTCTCCAGCAAAGGARCAAAAGTCTGGTCCCTACCAGTGCCCCAGTGCACTTGACAATTCTATCAACCAGTCAAACAACGAAAATACTGATTTTTCTTTAAACTGTGCCTGATTTATTTAATATAAACTGACAGTGAAAAATCAGCAACACATGAAACACCAGAAAAGATTAATGCCATATTCCATCCTCTCAAGTGAAAACACAAATGAGCATGTATCTATTTTTCTCATCCGTCTGTGACTGCTAGCAGAGCAGATTTCAGTGACTGCTTTTCCTCTGGACAGTCCATGAGACCAGCTATGACTTGAATGACCAGAGAAAACACAAAAAAAAAATTAGATTTCATGCCAAATCCAGACAATTTTTAAAGCTCTAACTTTTTTTACTAAGCTTTTTGCACAGAATTTATTTCAGGTATGGTACTGTAGTTTTCTGTTGCTGCAAGGAATCCACAAAAGTATTTCCTGATTGGGTTAGTCCATGCATAGGTGATCACATGTATTTACAACCAGCACAAATAATTATGGCTAAGAATATGCAGCAAAAAAAAAAGTAAGGGTAAAATAATTTTAAAATCCTATATAGATTCACTTATCTTTTTCTTCTGAAGTATTTTATTTCCAGGCAGGCATTCCCAAATAAGACTGCAATGGTTAACTGTCAAAAAATATCTGATTCTTTGTTAACTGCTCACCTAAAATCTAGAATATTGTCACATGTAACATCAAGGGCTGAGTCAGTCCCTGCATTCAGTTTGTTCCCGCATTTGAAATGAACTCCTTTTGAAGAAAGCTGTAGCTCACAGACCAAAAGAGCAGACCCATGGATATCGATAGCAAAAGGGCTCCACTACAGATAAATGTGGCCCAGGCTCAACATTGCATTCTGAAGAACATGCAGTAATCATTAGCTCTAAATATCACGAAGTATTGTCTAYGCTAAATGTCTTCTTATTTCTGAGAGAGACTATTTACAGGAGCATGTTGTGACAGGACAAATGGGGAATGGSTTCAAAGTGGAAGAAGGCAGGTTTAATTAGATGTTAGAAAAAAATTCTTAACTCTGAGGGTGGTGAGGCACTGGAACAGATTGCCTGAAGAAGTTGTGGATGCCCCATC
Source organism: Malurus melanocephalus (assembly GCF_030028575.1). Taxonomy (NCBI): domain Eukaryota; kingdom Metazoa; phylum Chordata; class Aves; order Passeriformes; family Maluridae; genus Malurus; species Malurus melanocephalus. The sequence continues at coordinate 1,611,508 of NW_026623264.1, forward strand.
TCTGGAAATGCTCAAGACCAAGYTGGATGGGGCCCTGGGTAACTTGGTTAAGTGGAACATGTCCTGGTCCATGGCATGGGGTTTGGAACTAGACAATCTGTATGGTCCCTTTTAACCCAAAATGTTCTATGATTCTTGTTTGCTGAAATCCAAGTTAGTTGATCATCAGTTCATGCACAGGAAAGCCTTTCTCGCAGCGTTCTTTTTTTGCTGGAGAATAATGTCAGAAGATATACGCGAACTTTTTAGATGTTCTTCTTTCTTTGTGTAATAATCACTTTTTTTTGTTTTGGTTATTGTCTATTTCTGAAGGCCGCTTGGAGTACTGATAAGACAAGGGCAGTCTAACTACTAGCAGTACTGAAAAGACATGTTTAACAAGGGGAGTATAAAACAACCGAAATGAAAACTGTAAATCGATCAACACTAAAGTTAAAGACATATCCTCAGTACTTTATGCAGAGCACATAGCTGAAAAAAGCATATAAAGCCAGGTGTTGACCTCATTTTGTGGTTACAATCTGTAAACTCAAGGCTGTTGGTCAGTGTTCATAAACTCGCGCTGTCTCAGCTTCTCTCCGGTTGTTGTTCCACATTTCCCCTCGGAGCCCAGAGGCTGCGCTGGGTTTGCCCCACGTTTGTTTACRCCCGTTCCAGCGGCAGCAGGGCTAGGATCGCGCAGAGCCCCGTTTTGCCCGTCATTCCTGTCCCTTGGTGTCCCCAAGGAAGGCGAGCGACAGCGAGGGCCCGGAGCGCTCCCGCAGCCCCAKGCKCGGCCGGCAGGTGGCGCTGTCCCCCCRCGGAACCGCCGGGATCMRACGGGATCTGGGGCAGGAATTCGGGAATTCTGCACTCTGAGCTGCGGRGACACRGCGGGGGACACGCTGTCCYGAGAAGCTGTGGATGCCCCATCCTCGGCAGTGTTCCAGGCCAGCTCGGATGGACTCCGTGCAGCCCGATCTACTGGAAGGGATCCCTGCCCKTGGCAGAGGGATTGAAYTGGSTSATCTTTAAGGYCCCTTCCAAGCCAAACAAGTCTGTGATCCTATGAAGCTGGTTATTTTTTATTAACATATTTTATGCTTTAGCAGCTGATGCAGCTGCTCATCCATCAGATGAATCGAGCAATACTGATGCAACAAAGTGCTTTTCAAGGAATCTGTAGAAATGTCTTACAAAAATGCACTATACAAACAAGCGAAAGCAGCAGACACTCAATTTTTTACAGAAATCATGTCTACTGCAGCAACATTTTCATATTTCTGGAAATTGTTACTTGACACTTTAAAGAAAAAGACTAGCAATTCTAAGACATTCCAATTTTCAGAATTAAAATATTCAGCATTTTCTGAAAAATCAAGCATATGGTGTTTCATACTAAGAACACCAAATTACTGGTTACTTTTCAAAAACTAAGCCTATAAGTGCTGAACCTCTTACTGCCACTCTATTCACTGATAAAAATAAAGTATTTCATATTGCCATCTGAAATATTTTGGCCTTTGGAGCAGACACAAATTTGCTGTCTCATGAGATCAAGTCATCAGTATTTGTTCAAAACTTTGTTTTTTGCTGGCCAAGCCTCAAAAGTTCTGTGTTTACCTTCAACTGTCAACAACCACCCAAATGGAGAGCAGCATAAGAAATGATGCTTCATCCTGGTTTCAGAGTCAAACACCTTCAAGGCTTGAAGAGGAAGAGGAGAAGAAGGATGATCTGGGCATGGGTTTGGCTCACCCCTTTGTACATAATGGGGACTGCTGAGATTTTTGGATCTGGACCCAAGCATCAATGAAACACAGGAACTTTTAGATCCAGGCTCTTGATTTGGTTTGGGTCTACCTCTCTCCTTTGAACTGTTGGCATGTTTACTTGAACATTGTCCAGCTTGTCCACACTTTTTGAATCTAGGAAACTGAGTTGAAAATGTTACCGTCTTTTTTTTTTTGGTGGTATTTGACAATTTCAAGTCTTGACAGAAACAAGAAATGAAACCTACGTGTTTCAAAACTTCAGGCACTTCAGCTGTCAATTAGAGTTCGTCGGTAACAAGGACAAAGAGGTGCAAATGTGAGCCTGCCTGAATGCTCATGGCTGTCCCCTCCCTTCTTGCTTCCTAGACTCAGAATAACAATAGTGTGAAAGGTCCTAGGAAAAAATATTTTAGAAAGGACAGTGTTGAGACAGCACATCCCCATAGATTCTTCAGTAAGGAACTGACTGCTCCTTGGTTCCCACATCATTTCCATTTTGAACAAGAAAGTTACGTGAAAGAGAAAACTGCTACATGTTCCTCTAGCTTTCTGCAATTCTAGGCATTTGAAAAAAAGCCCCACTGGTTTTATGTGTTTTTATATTTGAAATGACCTGAATTTTAATGCATTGTTTATTCCTCTTCCACCACTTTAAAAGCAGAATTAAGTAAAAATAATCGCAGCATGGGTCCTTATTTTCATAATCCTTTTATAATTGCACATTATTTTTATTTGAATTCTTATTCTGTGCTGTTTTTCCTGCCATGATAGTGCTCATAATCAATGAAACATGATTTTGAAAGAATCTGGTAGTCTGATATTAYTTGAATGCTAAGTTAAAATCCAACTGTAGTCATTGTGATGATTTCATGTTGCCCATGCCATTTCACTTCCTACATTCTCCAAGTTTTCTTAATTTATTAAAAGCCAATTTGTGTCCACAGCTCCATTTAAATCTGMTTTTTAGCAGTGGGAATCAGCTGTGGTCCCTTAAAATTGCACTGAGGCAAATATTTTCACAACTGGAATCTGAAGTCTATGCAGGTTTCCCTTACGTAATTTATAAAGCAAGTTAGGGATGAAAAGTGAAAACTCAATGTTTACATTGTACTGAGAAAACCATATGTATCAGGTGGACTGTAGGCACATGTGGGGGGGACAATGACATACACAGATGTTACTTGTAGTCATGACACTGTCATTTTTGGGGTACCTGTGTTCAACAGCTGCATGAGGAGTTAATTTTAAGARAGCCTTCTGGAATGAAATCTGTGTAGCAAATCTCTGCAGATAACAATCTGCACTTTCTGGTGTCAAAAGAGCAGGTAGTTTAGCATCTTTCTCTTTGAGTTGCAGAATAAGTACTGAAAAGCTTTCTGGGAACTTTTCCATGTTACTGATGCTACATAGCTCTCACAAAGTAGTTGAATGATGACYACAATAAGTCAAAGATAGTAGCTAGAAATATAAGAAACAGGGTCACAGCTTATTTCTCTTCTAAAACAGGATAAATTGCTTGACGCTTCAGGWTGAAGAGCTTTAAATTTGCAGAGTGGATTTGCTTGAGCTGACAGCCTTTGAAGAGCTTGACCTGTAACTTGTATGCTCCTGTTCCACTGCCAGCCCAGCCCCATAACTCACCCCGAGAGAGAGTGACAGCTCCACCTATAAAATTATGTCCTCTCCTCACTAGTGAGTTCAGGATTAGCCTCCTTGAAAATGCTGACTGAGGTCTGAAGGTATCACATGGCTTCCTGGGACAGCAGCGGTGATGTTTGTGGAACCATTCGCTGTCTCAGGGCTAATCTCCAGGATAATTTAGATTAACCTTACAGATCTCTGGAAACCCCATTCTCCATGATGGACTATCCCTCTTATAGCCGGTCTCAATCTTAAARGTTTAACCCAAGCTGACATCATGATGTTATATCAAAAGCCCTAAACTGATATATATCTAAATAACCTTCCAACCTTCCTTGATTATACTTTACCTTTTGCTTTTAAGTCTCTTCACCCCCTCACATAAACACTGTATCTACTGTGAATAATGTTAACCAGAGAAAGCAGGACATTTTGACATCTTCTTGTGTTTACTCTGTSGCAAGACAGATCGCTGTGGCAAAGAGATGTGATGTATCAAAGAACTCCCCCTCCYCGTGTTCGGGAAGGTTTTGAAATCAATCAGCCCAGGGTGGGAARGGAGCAGGGGTATTACCTTAGCAAAGGTACCTCAGGGGCAGATTCAAGCTTCTGGCATGGGAAGCCAAATTATTCTCCATTAGTAAAAGTATTTATAGTCACCATTACAACTTTGACTGTGGAGTACATAGCCAAAAGCCATTAGAAGCATAGAGAAACATGAACTAAAAGTGCAATTCCCGTCCAAAGCTGGAGTAAAAGAAATAAATCATGCTTTGTAGAAATATTAAAAAAAATTACCTTGTCAAAAATTATGCAAACAGCTTTTTTAGCTTGGGTTTTTTACTTTTTTCAAATTTTTTTTTTTTAATTTTTTTTTTTTTTCCAGAAGGTGCTTTGCTGCCAGGAGAAAGGAGTTTATGTCTCTGGGATTTTCACATAGCAGTCAGAGTGGTTCTCACGATGTGCCTCCTGCTGCCACCCGCTGCACTGAGCAGCCCACATGTCCCTCCCCAGGCCAAGGGGGGCACAAAGATGCTGCAGTGAGGAAGTCTGGCAAGGTCTCAGCAGTGCTTGGGCCTGGAGAGGCTCTCCTCACCTACAGACTTATTTCTAATGGCTCACCTRACCCGGCTTACATCACCTGAGCCTTCTCACTGCCCCCTGCCTGCTCACCACCGACAGACTCAGGACAAAGAAGTCTCAACACAGTCACTCCAATGGTTTCTGTTATGTACATGGAAAATCTCACAATAAATAGAATGTCTTGAGTGGGAGGAAAAGACCTCAGTGAGGTATGGCCATCTTTTTAGCCAGGTACCCCCCTCCCCTTTTCATGCACATATTGGATTAGACCACACTATAAAAAAGGTGAAATCCCTTTGGAAACAAAAGATTACCCAACCTTTTGGCACCATTCAAGTGTTCCTGCTCTCCCTGCATCATGGCAGAGAAACTTTTGCTTTACAATTTTGAACAGGTTGAAGACCAGAATAAAGAAAAATTATGAACCTGAGAAAGGCAGGTCAGCCATCATGTTTCCAGTAACTGTGAATGTTTTTACTTCCAGCCTGCTTTTCGAGTTCTAGTGTCAATGACGGAGCAATAAAAGCAGCTGCAAAATWATGATGCAAAGAGGCCATGTGTCTTATGGTTTATGTACAAGACAGAAGCTGACAGAACATTAAAGACTATAACTGTCTGGGAGGCACCAGCCTTGGGAGAACAYTTTTTTCCATTTCCATGTTGGTTATGCCCTGGGGAGTACTTATGGGATTGTTTCTCTGGTCTCTATGATTTCACAATTATGCAATCTACCTCCAGGGATATGATCTGTTGACTCAAAAAAAAAAAAAACCAACTAAAATCTGAATAAAAATGAGTACAAAGATACCATAGGAAAATTGATTTAAGGAGAAAACATGGAAATTCCCAAGCATTCCTCCAAGGGTCGCTAACTAAGCCACATATTTCTTCTACTTGAATATAGAGCAAAGGTGAAGTAGGCAGTGATGTGATCATAAGTCCTTGTAAAGCCATTCTGGTGGCCCAAAGCAGCTTTAAGCATAACTCTCAGCTCTTTTTGTCCGTGCCCCACCAGTCCCAGGGASCACTGATCCGTGATATATTTGATATAGGTATCCTCTGAGTAGTATAATTTCCCAGTGAGATTATCCTCGGGCATGCCTGCTGTGCATACTCACCTGGGTACTGYATCTGCACTGCTGTAGCTGTAGTTTCCTTACCTTTCAGTGCCAATGCAAAACCACTGCTCTGAGAAGCAGCTACAGATCCCTTCAAATTGCTCTGAAGTTTTTTCCTTTTGACCTGTTGGTAGCTCATGATCTGAGGAGCAGGAAGTCAGGTCAGCCCCTACTCTCAGCTCTTTTCCCTAGCAGATGCTTTCAGGGCAAATGGAGATCCAAATTGTCYCTCATTCTAATGGATGTGGACTACTGCTGTCTGATTAAATATCAACTCTTTGAGGGACTAGGTGGTCTGCTTTTTCATTCAGACACTGGGTGACTTAATGGCTATAAACAAAAGGTCCCTTAAAAGCTAAAATCACTTGGGTGCACGTGTTTAATGGACTCACAATATTCCTAAAACAATGAACACAAAATATCACACAGCATTGTCTGTCTCACACACATCCCAGAAAAAAAAAAAAAAAAAAAAAAAAAAAAGAAATCTTTCACTGTGAAATGGAATAGGAAGAGATTGGAGGAGGGTCCTCCTCTGTGTGTATTTTGTTTTTCACATCAAAAGGCGAGGTTAGTCCCAAGGGTTTTATGTGCAATAGCGAGGATCAGGCAACGGCCCAGGATCATGCACTGTTCAGTTCTGGGGTTCCCAGCAGAGGAAGGACATTGACCTGTTGGAGTCCAAAGGAAGGCCACCAAAATGATTACAGGGATGGAGCACCTCTCCTATGAGGAAAGGCTGAGAGAATGGATTTGTTCAGCCTGGAAAAGAGATAGCTTAGGTGTGACTTAATTGTGGCATTCTAGTACCTGCAAGGAGCCTGCAAGAAATATAGAGAGAGACATTTCACAAGAGTATGTAGTGACAGGACAAGGGGGAATGGATTCAAACTAATAGTGAGTAGGGTTAGGGTAGACATTAGGGAAAAATTCTTTACTGGGGCAGTGGTGAGGCACAAAAACAAATTGCCCAGAGAAGTTGTGGGTGCCCCATCCCTTCAAGGGTGGGATGGACTCTGAGCAGCCTGGTCTAGTGAAAGGTGTCACTGCCCGTGCCAGGGGGTTTGGAACTAGATGATCTTTAAGGTCCTTTCCAACCCAAACCATTCTATGATTCKATGATTCTATGATTCTATAATTTTTGAGATGAATGGTCTGTTCAGTTTATGAGGTTGTGCTTTTTCACAAAAGTAGTCTTATTCCAGCACGTGCTGACAATTTTCTTTTTCAGTGTTTCAAATTCAACTCCCAAAAATACATGTACAGAAAATCAACTTAAAAGACAAAAAGTCTATTTAGTCTAGGTATGGTTATAAATAAAGTGATAAATTTGACAGTCAGTATAACTGACCTGGTTTCTAACTGCACTTACAAGCATCCTTCCCACCGCCTGCCCCAGGGATCCTCACTGCGGTGCAAGTGATCTCACAACCATTTCCTTCAGCCTGTGGTGGATTTGGCCTAAATTTCAGTTACATTTCTGCTTTTTGTTCTGGAATCACTAATAGTGAGTCAAGGAATCAGTTTGAATGCCRTGATTTATGTGAGAGTTAAATGCCTCTGAAAGGCAGAGCAACTGCTTCTCAAGAGTGATTGCTGTTGCGATGTTTGGTGTTTTTCTTAAAAGTCCCAGGGAGAGTTTCATGAGAATCCAGTTACTTTAAATTTAAACTAAACCTCAACGAATTTATAGGTCCTCAAAAATTGTGAAGGAAACATTAATAGAGAGGCGTTTTAATGGCTTAGAAGCCAAAGAACCAAATATTTAAGCCAGGGAACTGAATGTTTAGCATTCGAACAAGGATATAAAACCCACTGCTGCTGCTTTTAAGATAATGATTTATGAAGGATTGCTTCGGTGATGCAGAACAAAGCCCTGGGCCCTGAGGCTGTATATCCTCTGTGCTTGCTTTGGCCTTCASGAAACACAGTTTTACTCTAGAGTTTGGAGACTCAGAAGGGTTTWATCTCATCTGGCTTTGGTGATTTGATAGATGTCTATGTGTCACGTAGATGTCCCCATGGTAGTTGTCAACCTGAGTAAATACTGGGTGACTGCAGCCTAGTGCAGGGTGGGAAAGMCCACTTGGAAAAGTGTCCTCATTGTGTACCAGAGGAAAAAGCTCAGAGCCACCTGCAAGCTAAAGCCCTGGCACAAGGACAGAAAACAGCTGATGTAGTATACTCAAGGAATAGGTCAAAGGAAAAATGGCTTGGGTACCATGGCTGAAAACTTCCAAGGTCCAAGGTTGCATGGAAAGTCCTGGGGGCAAATTGTGGCAAGTGTGTTTTTGGGGAGGCTGTGGTCCTGAGGGCAGCCCGTGGCAGGGTTTGAAAGACAGTCCAGTGCAGATAGAAACACTGCCTGCACTGATATCACAACTGATCAAAAAGAACAGTCCTTTCAAAATTGCAAAACTGTATCCCTTGAGTCCAAGGCAGGAAGAACCAAAGCTCTCAATGATGGGGAAAGTAAGGCTTGATGTGGCAATGCAAAGGAGATGAGGCTCCTCAAGAGCTATTTTGTCCCTGGTGGGATGAAAAGGAGCAGTTTGGTTTGCACTGGTTCCATAAAGCAGGCCCTGGGAGGGAGATTCCTGAGCCCAGTCACCTGTTGTGTGATGTGTGAGCACCTCCGGRGCTTGTCAGAGGGAAATCCGAGGCACAGCAGCAGATGCAGGAGCGTGGYTCTGCGACAGGACTGCTGGGTTTCTTAAACTCAGTCTGCTGTGCAGCTGCTCCTCATTGAATGAGGAGCAACAAGAAACAACTTGKATCAATTGCGGTCGAGGCCATGTATTTGCTGTCTGCCTTTAACAGTTTAGAGCAAATGAAAAATTTGTTTTGTGAGAAACACGCTTTATGTGTTGACCCAAATCACATAAAATAGATGTGGCTGTAGAGTATGAAACAGTCCAAGCTGAAGTGGTGAATCCAGTTAGCTGTTATTTGCAGGTCATGTCACCCACGTGTTTTCAGTGCTCAGACAGCATAAAAGGCTTTAACTCTCAAAACTAAAGCAGCTCCCCATAAYTGATTAATCTTTTGGCACAGACCTTTTTAAGTGCTTTATTCTCTGGGTGCTATTTTTCACATTTTGTCTTCTTATTAAAATCTACAGTCATCCAATGGGCTCTCAGAAACAATGACCTATGACTCATGTAACCATTGACAGACTGTTTTGGAACAACTTGCAAAAAGCTGAAATGCATTAAACTATTCAGTTAATACATAAATAGAATACAGGGTCAGTTTGCAAGCCATTTGTTAATAGACTAAAGGGCTCCYTTCCCACAAAAATAATTTAAAACATGATTTATCCAGCTTCTTCCAGAACAATTAATTCTTTCCAGTCTCCTCAATGTGAGTTACAGATGTAAAGGCTAGTCTGGCTGTAGCAGCCAAGGACAACYTTTTAGCAGGTTTTTGATAATTTCTCATTCCTTATGTGCTTGCCTAGAMGCCTAGCTGGCTGTGCTAACCTGGCCTGCAGATATAAATAAATAAATAAATGTCAAGAGTACCCTTTCTATTGGCTGTACAGTGGATATTCCTTTATTTTGAAGTACTTGTCATTTTCTGCCTACACAGGAGTTTCTGGAGAGTTGTGTTGATCCTGGCTGAGCAAGCTGATAAAGCAGAGAGGAAGTTCTGTGTATAAATAGACCAGTTGCTGAGGCTATGATGAAGAGGCTGGCCAAAGGATTGGATTTGACTGAATGAGAATTGGAAACCAATTCCTCCACATTTGGTTATTGTGAAAAATATTTTATTTTCTGAGTACATGCCAGACATCTCTGTAGAATGATGGAAATGCCATCTAACTGCTAAATTACTTGGTGCTCCCCATTTTCCCYGCAGTTCAATTAAGAATACATATCAATATATAGATATCAAGGAGATCAGATGCTAGTTTAGTCCCTGATTTTGTTTTCAGTAGCATCTAATGGCAAATCCTTACAGACATGTAAGAGAATAGAGCAAATAAAGAGTGTTAAGTTCAGTGCCTGTTTTCAGTTCAGGATCTTGATCACTTAGACAAACTCTCTGGTTTTCTGATACCCTTCAAGAGAGCTTTTTCCTGTGAACTGTACAGTCAGTACTTAAACCCATGTAACCTCTCAGCATCCATTATGTTCTAGGGATTTACTAGGGATCAGGCTAAGCGTCTTTTATTAATTTTGAGCATCATTCCAGATATTTTTACTTGATGCCACAGAATTTTACAGTAGTGTGTAAGAGCAAACATTCGCTTCACATTCAATGTCATATCACACAAATTTTTGCCATTTTACTGCCTTGATTGCCTCTCTTTCAGACTAAGCATTTTAATCTATGATTTAATCTATGATGAAGACATCTGATCTGTCATTTGTATCTTTCCATCTCAACTTCTAGTATAGGCATGATGTCTTGTTACTGTCTTGGAGCATGTAACTGAATGTGCCAAAAAAATTTACTCTGTAAGTTTGAATTATTGGGTTTTTCTGATAAAGCTGGCTGCCAAACCAAAAACTTATTTGTCAGATTTGTAGGTCTGAGTGTGGATCCTCAAGTCTGCAATGCTCCCAGCCTCCCCACAGCAGCAGGATAGTGCAATGCAGCCCGTGCTGGCTCCTAATGGTCACACACATTGTGCTGGCAGTCTCCTCACATGCTCTGCAGCACATTTKCAGCCAAAATAGGAGCAAACATAACTTTGTACCTGTCTGTCTGCAGAATGCAAATTCTCTCCTGCCCTGCCCCAGCAGCCCCTGGGCTGGCAGAGAGCACAGGCTCCAGGAGCACTTCCTTGGCCACATGCTTGGGAGAAACCCCCTGTTTAGCAGCAGGCTGGGGCTCCCTCAGCTCTGCTGCCTTGGGGCTCCTCCTGAATCATTTCCACACTGGTGAGAGCCAGTGGGCTACTGGCAGATGCAGGGGGGCTGTGAGTAATCTGAAGTGCAGATGTGATTAGGTGCAAACTGCAGCACACTCTGGAGAGGRCGGATGTGACCGGATAGGTGGAACACACATGGCATTATGTCACTGCGAACAGCTGGCCTTGACTACATGGCCATAATTTTGCATATAATTACATAAGTTCTTTCTGGTCTTACATGGCTTTTCTTTCAAAGGTCAATCATGCTGTCCAGATATGTTTTTCTAATGCTTTAATATTTAGTTATGATATTATAGAACCACAAAGGGTGTACTACAGGATTACCTATCAGCATCTGTCCTAAATGATCCATATTGTATAAAGCAATATATTTTGAAAGGAAATATAAGACTAAGAAAAGCGATCAGTTCTTGAAAGAAATACATTCCCTTTTTGTTTTAAATGGTAAAGGAAGTTGTAAAGATTCRTTATTTTTCACACATGGTTGTGCTTTAAAAGGCATCAGATGGACAGAGCCAAGTTTCACAGCGAGAAGAAAATCACTGGCATCCTCTATAAATCAAGCTTTCCTTTCTTTTACTCTCCTGAGCCAGGTGCTCCAAAGGGTTACCACTAGGAGTTAAATCTTTCCGATGGGAAAAAACAGCAGTACATAAAAACATGTAACTTGCAAAAAGAGAGASTGTGTTGAGCTTTGTGCTTTTGAAATTGTGTCAAACAAAACCAGAGTTAATGCTTTTCATTCAAACTGTGAGCTGTGAACTTCCTGGGACCACAGAGGGCACTTTGCAGATTCCTAGTCAAGATAGAGGTTCTCTGAAATACTCCTGAATAGAAAGAATGAAAAACTAGGAAGGGAAGACCATCTTTTTAAAGGAAAGTAGCAAAATTGAATCCATTATTGAGATCATCTGGTCGCAGTGAGTGTAAATGTGGGTGCAGCTGCACTATAAACATCCCAGATTTAGTTGATAATGAAATCTGGATGAATGAAGTTGCTGTAATTCCTTATCCCAGATATATGACTGGCTTGTTTTTGGCATATGAAAAGAGCTGGTCACTCATCAATCATAAACATTACAGATATCCTCAGTCCTAATAAGTTATCCATTTAAGGTAAGATGGAGGAATTAGTAGCATTAACTATAGGTATTTACRGAGAGTGACTTCAGAAAGGCATTGGATGTTACTTCTGATCACATGTAAATAGATTTGATTATAGATACCTGTAAACCTACCAATATTAAATGGATATATATTATGTCTACGTACGCATATGTATAAAAATAAGTGTCTTGTATGGAAACTTATATACCCACTCTGGCAACCTAAAATTCTAAGGGTTATCAATTCTAAAACTCCAAGGTAGCCCATCTGGCTTTATAAGTTGGGAAAAGATACAGTCTAATGAGGGGCTATGGTTAACACTCTACTTGAATCTGAGTGCTGTCATGAAGAAAATCTCTTTCTAATCAGACTCTGGAAGGAAAGGAAATGGGAGACATCTTCATTATGGGAGGATCCTCCTTTGAGTGGGAGAAAGAGGACAGACTAAATAATGGCTTAGAGTCATATTCTATGAGAAGAACACCAGCGCTGTGTTGGATATTCTTCCATAAACTCTGGCTGTCCTCCCCAAAACTGATGTAATAGGACAGAGAAGGCAATAGACAGGTTATGTATGGCCATAGGAATTTTTGTCGTTCTTTGCTGTGGCATTATATGGACAGAGAATGTGAGGCACACACTGGCTCTTTCTCACCTTTGACATTATTAGAATTAATGTTTGTTTTGTTATTAATTAATAAGTGAAGCACACRCATTTCTCATCATCAGTGTACTTTGGTCCTGAAACAACTGAAATTAGATATGCTATACAATCATAAACAGAGACAACTTTCATGACACCTTTGAAATGAGGATGCAGTGGATATTCAGATAAATAAAACTGTGRCAAAGTGGGCAAAGTGAAGTGAATCCTTTCTTGATTTTGCCAGTTTTAACARGGAATTGGACTGGACCATCTCTCCGTATTTGCTGATTACTTTTGGTGACATAGGAAAACCGTAGATTTTATCTGCCCATCTGCCTCTTTTKTTGGTGAATAGATAGAGAAGGAATTTTTTTTTCGAGTCTGGTCTAACCTACAAATCATATTCCCCATAACTTTGTTATATTGTCCAGGATACAGAAAGTATGTAGACATTTTCTGAAACTCAGTCTTCTGAAAGGATTTCCTGTCAGCAAACACAAGATCTTCAGAGTGGTKTTGTTTAGAAGAGAGGTGCCTGGGTTTACCTCAGATAAATCAGTGAGTCACTGAGGATCAGTGTGCAAATCAAATGCTTTAGTTAACTTCTTCAGTCTGGCTTCTTGGGGAAGTTAATAAGTATGTCAGAAGAAATATGCAGTGAATGCAGGAGGAAGCTCAGCTCAACCTGTTGCAGTCATATAATAGTATGAAATAAAAAATTGCAGGTCAGACCTGAAGTGCTTTCTTCTCTGRGTATTATTCTCAAGAAATGATTTAAAATCCTTTAAGAGTTAATTGACTCAATGGTGACTGAAATGTMTCTCATAGCCAGGCAAAATGCTCACTCTCATAATGTAAAATAGAGATCCAAAACAATTCTAGATGAAATTAATGAAACATATAGAACATTGCCTATATTTTTGCATGAGCAAGCCTTCTTTCTGAGACAACACAATTTTCACTTGAAAACCTTCTGTGAACACCAGCAAGAGATTACAAACTCCCTTGTAGAGATACAAACCSCGTTTTATTGTTTCAAAAATAAATTGAAATTAAAAATAGGCAGAATGCACAGATTTTACAGAACACTGTAAAAACCTTCTATCCTCAAGCTGTGTATACTGGTGAAGGTAGAAACAGAAGCACCCACCACAGCAGCCTGTGCCATTAGTTTCAGTGTCATGTTTTGTGGGAAGGTCATAAATTAGGTGTATATAATTGTGTTAATGTTTTCTGCAGGAAAATAGAGAGGAAGTGGCTAATTTGCTGGCTGATAGCATTACACATAAAGCTGTGCTATGGGCTAAATCTATTTTCAAACTATTGTTATGACCTGTAAGGAAATCTGCAGCGCAGTTTGCTGGAGGTCAGTAGATACAACGGGAACGTGTTTAATGCTGAATGTTTACCAGAGGCTCGTGAAGTGAAGAAACAGCAACTCCTTCTTCTGCAAAAGCAATCAGAGAGCAGTATCACAAATGACTTGGTTGCTGAGTGGTGCTCAGAGAAACACAGTGCTCTCTCWTCACACCTGTCCTGTGTGGCATCTGACAAACAGTAGTGAGCTATTAGCAGTTATTGACATTTGTCAACTCTCTGGTTTTCTAGCAGGAAAACGGAAATGGCAGCAATCATGCCCAATTTAGTTTCTCATGATGTCAGGACTTCATGGACTCACACACACATCAAGAAGCACCCAGAAAAGGTTTACAGATGTGCAGACGGCGCTCAGCTATGACAGTGATGTTGCCAATGTTGCACATGGATCAACTRACGATTAAGATATCAAAAGCGATCACGGTGGCTTACTGACAGCGAGCTCAATTGTTTGCACCTGTTYCCCTGCATTACACATGAGTCTGGAATGGATTACCCAGCCTTGTGCTRGACACATTTCACCTTTCCACGCCGTGATATACTCCAGCAACATCTCTGCTAAAGATCAGGCCACTCACTTTTCCATAGGGACCAGGAAAAAGAATGGGACAATTTGTTGCCTGTTTTCTCCTTGGTGAAAGATTTCAATTGCTACGGTGATTTAAAAAGAACATATTGGCTTAAACGAGAACTTCTTGCTTCTTCTCTGCAGAAATCAGGTACTGACTGCAAGCCATATAAGCATACATTACCCTGACCACCTACATCCAAAARCAGGCCTGAACTTGGCATGCCATGAATTAAAGTTACTTCTTCTTCTTACCATAGTGTTTGTAAAGGACCTCTGAACACTTTGTGGTCAGATGTGTTGCACAGAGGACTTTTTGATCAACCACTTTTGATCAAACCCATCCAGCATCAACAGAAATGAAGACACAGCAGTTCAGATCCTTTTCTTAAGGGGAGCCCATAAATCTCACAGCAGCACAATTTTCTTGGACTTGGCTTCCAGGATTACCCCAACCARTTAAATCTAAACTGCACCAGGTATGTCTGGCCATGCTGCCATCTGTCCCCTCTTGTAACATAGGCACAATTTCCATATGAGATGGGASCAAGCTGCTAGGACCAAGCAGCTCAACACATGCACAGAGATTTTTCAGTGATTATAGTGTGGAATTATGGGTTAGGAATTATGGCAGACTTGTCCAGAAGTTCTTATCGAAAATATGTTTTTAGTAGGGGGCTGGTGAAAAGACTGAGTTTGGGAGTGTCAGTTGCAGTTGAAACCATCCATAAACCACAAAGATCTCTTCAGAGAAAGCCAGCGTCAATTCAGAAAGGGTTTTCTATGAAAACAGGCCAAATTTACAAGGAAYATTCAGAACAAATAGTCCAGCTGTGTGTCATGTACCAGATGTAGGGGCTGACATGCCAGTTAGTAACACAGCTTTTGTATGAAGTCAGCAATGAAAAGTCATAAACAAAACACAAAGAACTTCACAAGCAATAGATCATCAGTGTCACACTATTTTCTTCTGAAGCACCGAAGCAAATAACTTAATGGAATTTCTAGTACTTTACATTTATTCTGCTACAGGATGTTGCCACCTGTCACAGACTTCTACATGTTTATAATTAGCTACTGCTTCATTTTAGGAACAGATCTACCTGAACAAAAGAAAAGAATTTACAGCCCTAGGGTGTTCCAAGTTTTGTTTTATCAATACATTTAGATTACTGTAATTAACACACATTTCTCTTATATTTCTTTACTTTGTGGTGTTTTGTCTTAATTTGGTAGATCCCACAGGAA
Source organism: Malurus melanocephalus (assembly GCF_030028575.1). Lineage (NCBI taxonomy): Eukaryota > Metazoa > Chordata > Aves > Passeriformes > Maluridae > Malurus > Malurus melanocephalus. Next base: position 1,626,932 of record NW_026623264.1, read on the forward strand.
TGGAATGAAACATTTAAATGACAGGACATTAAAATGAAAACCAAACTATTTTCTCTCGTGCTCTTGTGGCTTTACAGTGCATAAATATCAGCACAGGCATTCTTTGAACACACAGAGAACACAATATCCTCTTTGAAAACAGATAAGCTCGTAGACTGAGCTTCATCTCTTGTTAGGCTGAGGCTTTTTTCATCATCCATGCTATAGATTTGCATGGTTGGCAAGCACCATCCTTCACTGCTCTGGCTGTTCACACCAGTTTGACCTGATGGACAAGACATTGCCCTGGGACTCAGAGGACATGGGTGCTATGTGTTATTCCTGACTTTGCTGCAGGCTGGCTGGTATTTTATTGTTTTCCAACCTGTAAATACAAGAGAATACTATTAATTTTCTGCATTACAGGGGAAGAATTGATGAAAAGCCAATTGAATGTCTGTAATTCTTTCAACTTTTACAGACTTACAGAATGGCTGATGTGGAAAGGGRTGTCTGGAGGGCACCTGATCCAACCCCCTGCTCAGTCAGGGCCACCTAGAGCCAGCTGCCCAGCACCATTTCAGAAGGCTTTYGAATATCTCTAAGGATGGAGACTCCACAATCTCACTGGGCAACCTGGCTTGGTCATCCTCACTCTGAAAACATTTCCTGATGTTCAGAGGGAGCCTCCTGTGTTTTGRTTTGTGCCCATTGCCTCTGGTTCTGCCACTGGACTGGAAAGAATCCTCTTTGCACCCTCCCTTCAGGTGTTTATATACATCAGAGAGATTCCCTGAGCCTTTCTTGTCTCCAGAAGGGACTGTCCCTCCAGATTGAACAGCCCCAGCTCTCTGTCTTCTCACGGCAGAGATGCTCAGTCCCTTCATCCTTTTTGTGCCCTTGTGTTGGATTTCCTCCACTAAGTCCATATCTTTCTTGTACTGGAGAGTGATACCTTAAGGAACAAAAGCAAAAGAAAATRCCCATTTCACTTGTGTTGTAAGCTRTCTCTGAACTGGAAATATTTAATTCTGATTTTATTTKTAACTTCAAGTGCAGAAGATTGCACATATCATGTTGTGAAATCAGCTACTATGTCTGAGTGGGCAAGTATTTTGTAAATAATAAAACAGAGCAACTTAAATTATTTCCCCCTTAAAATAAGAAAATGAATTTGAAAATAACAATAACAACAACACCAACAATAATAATAGAAATATAGTTCACATTATTTTGTCATTATTTTTATTTCTCTTTAACCTACAACATGCTGGCCAGACCCAGAGTCGACTTGAAGACAGAGAACAACTGGACTCTGGTGGAGATGGTCAAGAAAGTCAACCAWGTGTTCAGAGTTTGGGGCTTTTTGTTCCAGGCACACATGGTTAAGAGGAACCAAGGGTGCAACATGGAATAGTGAATAAAAAATAAAAGCATCAGAATGACACTAATTAGAAAGCAGCATAGTAGTATAGTTGATCTTCTACATTTCTGTATTTTCTATTAAAATAAAATAACCTTTTTTTAGTTCTTGATCTATTTATTTTACATGTGTATTTAAACAAAACCCACATTTTAGAGAGCAATACARAGCATTCATTTAAAGATCTCTCAAATACAAAACAAATTCCTTCAGCATATATGATATCACAACATCTAGCCCTTGGCCCTTAGGAATAAAATAAACCAATAGTAAATTTCTCCAGAGTTTTCTTCTTCTTCTTTTTTTTTTTTTTTTTAAAGTCATTTATATGCAACTGCTGCTGATTGTTACCTAAAGTCATTATTTTACAAACATTAGTAAAGTAAGTGGGTCACAGAAATGGGACAGACATTAACTGAAGTACGTGGTCAGATTACATAGATAAAGTGACATGCAAGAAGGCCTCAGACTATTGGGCCATAGTTCTAGGAAATATTTTTTTACAATTCAGAAAGAGGAAGCCACTATTAGTGTATAAAGAATTCCCTTTATGCCATRCCACAGGTAAAACAGAAAGGAAAAYATRTTATCCAYGTTGAATTACATTATTTATTTGGGTGTTAAGAATTAGACTAGAATCTTGGTCACTAGCTCTCATCAGTCAAAATGATTTGTTAAGTCAATGATTTTAAAGGGAGTTAGGAGAGTAAAAGCTATATTTTTGTTGCATGTATACATATATATATATATACATATATATATATACATATATATATATATATATATATATATATACATATATATATATATATATACATATATCTATAAATATACACACACATGCATAATGAATAATGGGAAATGGCTGACTCTCCTCACAGAGAAATGAAAACATTAACAGTCTCCCTTACAAATGTATCCTACAGAACATTTTCTTGCAGTGACTGGGGAAAGGAATAGCTCATTTGAAAAAAAAAGCTGACATGGACATTTTAGCAGGTCAAGGTATTTGAGAAGCAGAAAGGATTTATGGGTCTTTTATATTCATGTCATTCACTATTATTATTAATAAAAATGAGCAGAATCGAGATCTTCCCCATTAACTCAATTTTTGAGGTAGAAGTAAAGGTACCACACTGTGCTACCAAACTGGCATGGCTCAGCAGTGCAGGTAATAGCTAAAGCATAATCTAATGTAATTACATAAAACCTTGCAAAAAGGGAAAAGAAACCCACGAAACTGTTACACATATTTTGTGAGATTTGTGCAAGAGACTCTGGGGTCCAAGGGCTTCACTTAAATCGTGAGCAAACTCTTACCTTTTGTTACATATGGTAGGAGGGATTTCCAGAGCTTAGCTGTTTGTTATGTGTGTACATCTATATAACTTTGTCTACTTTAAACCTGCCACCTACTAATTTCATTTGGTGCCTTTTAGACTGGTTAGGAAGAGGAGCAGTTGATCTGTACCTGTGTCATGCCACTCTTTGTTTTGCAGACCTTGATCACAGACTGCCTCAGATGCCTTTTCCAGGTGGAAAAGTCCTTACTGGCTCCTGCCTGGGCACTCTCCTCTCCCTTTGAATATCTCTGTTACTTTTGTCTGAATCTTTTTTCCATTCTACAATATCCTTTCTGAGAAGAGGAAAGATGTGGGCAAGCTGTGTAGCTGTGTGATGGTGAGCAGACCTTGCTCCCCAGGCTAGGAGTGACACTGAGTGACACCTGTCTCTGAACAAAGCCCTGGAAACATCCCTGCTGACCTTCTTTGTTGTGAAAGTGCCTTTTTATTATTAACTTCTGCTTCTATTACTCACTCTTGTTTATGAGAGTGTCAGGCCACTCATTTGAAGTGCTGCAATAGTTTTTTGATACATGATGTCCCTTTACCTCTGGCACCTCTCATTCCATGATTTTCTGGTGCTGTCTGAGCACAGAAAGCTACAGATGACATCTGCCAAGAATGTGCCCAAAAGCATCTTGCACAGATGCAGAACACTTGCACTGTACAAAGGCAAAGCTGGAGATAGGTTTTAACTCTCCACAGAAGGTAATACTTGAAAGAGTATAAAAAGAKAAAATTTCTAAAAAATGGCTGTTGCAAAATATACTAAATAAAGTATAAAGACGTTTACTTTAAATAAATTACACCTTAGATGTATAGGTGATACACAAAAAACCTTTTGTTTATGTATGCTCACTACTCAAACAATATATATAAAATAATGCCAACCACATCTATGAAACCTCTGTGTCACAAATATTGAGGAAGGGCAGTTCAAACCACGATCCTGCAAAATCTATACTTTCCTTTTGAACCTACAAACCCTTGGACTTTGTATTCTTTCTCATTTATTTTCTGTCAGTTTTCCAAGATGAGATCCAGACTATATGAATGAAGTTCCTTTTGCTGKAGCTGGATATCTGTTTCATACGTGGGGAACTGAGGCAGAAAAAGAGCAAATGAATTACTGAAGGTCACGCAGGCCATGCAGAGCAGCAGGCGTGCAAGAGGGTTCACATTTTCAGGCTCAGGTTAATGCTAAGCACAGGACCATGCTGCTCCCCTAAGTTAGGGCTAATTTCATCTACAATATTGGTAACAAAGGGGACAAAGACATTTCAAAAGGGTAATTATTCCTCTCCAGTCCTATTCAAACTAGCTTTGTGAGCACAATCTAGTGATTGTGAACATTCACAGGGCTTCAATGCTGCTAAGGAAAAAAAAAWGTTGTTTGCCTCAGGGCTATTTGAGCAGAAAGAGAAATGTCTCACAGTGTTAGGAAACGGTCTGTCTTAGTCAAATGAATCATATATGGACATAAGTAGTACAGAGGTGTTGTAATTACTGCTTAATAATTGCTTTCAGATCAAATAATGTTCAGGATATTACCACATCTGTAAGATGCTCTAAATAAAAGAACAGGACATTTTGTACCGACTGATTTAGAAAAGCAGGATGTTATTTGTAGGGATGGCAACTTTTTGTGTTTYATCACTGATGCACAGTGAAGTAGAATCTACATTTTTAGCACAAGAGGAATATAAATAATGTCAGTGCTCTCATGATTTTAATATTGTTAGCTAAGATTTTCTTCAGCATGGTCTCGATTTAGAAAGCACCTGTAAAACTGTGCATTTTGTGGATTCTCTTCTGTTCCTAACTGGATGGTGTTTGTCCTTCTGCACATSTGCTGTGAGCATCAGTTGAATTATTTCCCCTGATGGTCTGAAATGGCCTGATCATAGCCCAGACTCAAATTAGGCACATTGCATATGCTCATTTCTGTGAGTCTTGTGTTGAGTTTGGGGACTAACCAGCTACAAAAGCACCTAACACAATAACCAGTGCATCAGCAGGTTTCAGCTCGGTGACCATTAGGTTTGTTTTGCTTTTCTTCCCCTCTCTCCCCCTGCTCTTTGGAAACAGGTGGTATTTATCTAAGCAGCCTGCACTGGGCAGCTGGCTGATGGGTCCCTCCAGCTGGATATTTTCTCTACATTTAGCTCAACCACACCTGCTTCAGATAGCAAACAAGAAGTGTTTTTATCTCCTGTATCTGGAGGAAAAGTGTGTGTGTGGGGGGGGGGGTGGAGAATAGAGATGAGATGGAGGAGGGGGCGTAAGGAAGAGGAGCATGAAAAATCCTGGGCTAATCACATCTTTTTCAGTTGTAATATTTTGTGAACCCCATCTGGTCTTGTAYCAGAGAAAAAAAGAGTGAAGTTCAAGAGATTTTCCTTTTTCTCTGTTACACTACTCTTTTAAACACAGTTATTTCATTATCTCTTGTTATCATTTGATCAGATTTATCTCCCATTAAAACTTCCTTTCCCTTGAAGTAGACAGTGACATGAGAATGCGTGTCTTTCCAAGCTTTTATTGTTCTGAATTAAGAAATAGTAGAATAGTCTCATGAAAGATTAATGACTTCCTGTAAGCATCTTTGTACCTGAGGACAAGCAATTACAAAARTATGTCCAAAAGAAAACAAGAAAGGATATTAGAGCATATTGGCCAGGTATTTCTTGGCAGACAGCAAGCTTAGCTTGTTACGCTGCCAGGATATTTAGAGCTAAGGCAACTTCTGTCTTGACCCCATGTATCACATTTTGTTTTGTACATTAGTAGCAATGTTGTCTTTGTAAGACAAACTGACACTCTGCAGATATTTTCCTTGATGTTTCCTTGTACTTAAGTTGCCATTTCTGTGCTAGTACCTTTTTTGAAAGGTAGTTGTACTCAAAGCTAACACTTAAGGACCAAGAACAATAAATATATTTCTGGAAACTATTTCATGCTTATAAATTCTTGTTTTCTTTGCTATAGTTTTTTTTTTTTTTTTTT
>NW_026623264.1:1632759-1634047 GCF_030028575.1 Malurus melanocephalus
GAGACTTAAGGCAAGAATCTATAAAATTGCTTAAATCTTAAATAGTCTCTAATACTCTAAATACTGAGGTACTGAGGGAAGCATTCACCATTTGTTAGACTGTCACAGTTTTTGGGAGAGGTTGGAAACCAAAGAGCTTCCTGTTTCTCTAATAAGTGCACCAACAGCACAGTGTGGACTGATTGCTGCTGCTCCATTTATCCCACTGGTATGCTGCAATTAAATGGAAATACTGATGGCAAAATATTGTGGGGAATCAGAGTTAAACCCATAAAATCCAGCAGAGAGGAGGCTCTTTACCACAGTTGTGACCTTGACACACGATCTTGGGAAGGGCAGTGCAGATGCCCATGGGATCACCTTTGTGACCATCAAGTAAAACATTTGACATGCACAGCCTTTGCATCCGGCTTTATTGGAACTATGGAACTGTACACACTCCTGTAAAATCCCCACTGGTGGGCCAGCTTGTAATTACATCACATCTATTTCTGAAAGTTAAAGGGTGATCCTACAGCTTGCCTAAAAATGTGGGATTTAACTGGAATTAGCCACGATGCACTTGATTCCCTGTCCAGTTCTCAACACTGTGGTCATTTTATCTTAGATATCTAATCTACATAACATTACTGAATTTCATCATTTCCCCAATAAGCAAATGGGGATTAACTGATGTTGAGAGCTCACCTGGGWATTTGCATGAGCACATTCCTTAGAGACCCATTTTTCATTAAGTCTGAGATTCTTTGTTGAACTGTGCTGGGAAGTGTCTCCTTTGGAGAAGGTGGTATTCCATGCTCAGAGATGGGTGTAACACTGTTGTAAATGTAGGAGAAAATGCTGTTCATATTGAACCAGGACAGCGTGGTCTATTTTGACACCAGAGCAGTTTTAGTGGTGAGTGGAACAAAAAGGCTGTGACTCAATGGAAAGCAAAGGTGTGTTGCAATAATTTTTGTAATAGCATAACAAACCTGGATGGMCAAAGCAATACAAGTAAAAGTGCATTAAATATTTTTATTCAATGGGAATTCCTTAAGTTAAAGCATAGGCTGCTCTTGATGTACTATAGAGAAACAATGATACCAGCAGTAAAAGTATCTTTAGTTTCAATGTGTGACTTTTTTTGTTTCAGACAATTGCCCTGCAGTGGCACTGCTGAAATCAGAGACTGAAGGTTACAAACCCCTGAAAAYGCAGCAAGCATGTGGGGATATATCAGCTTCTTAAATGCAAAAGAAATAATAGCTTTTCTGCTGTGGTCACAAAATTCAGGAGATTTTATCCT
>NW_026623264.1:1634162-1669643 GCF_030028575.1 Malurus melanocephalus
GAAAGAAAGAAAGAAAGAAAGAAAGAAAGAAAGAAAGAAAGAAAGAAAGAAAGAAAGAAAGAAAGAAAGAAAGAAAGAAAGAAAGAAAGAAAGAAGCATAAATCTATTTTTAATAGTGACACCTTAACTTACATTATTAAACTTGCCTAAGAACTGGGTTAATTGTATAGTGCTGAAAGTGACATACCTAAATGAGGCAAAACGACTTAATGACAAATAAATTAAAATAATTGGAAAAGCATTTGTAAAGGCTAAAATATGTGAAAATTAAACCACAATTTTGACCCTAGTTATGGACCAATTATTTTAGCCACTAATGACTCCTACATGTGATGGCCTTATAAAACCCTGCCATTGTCCTTGTCTGGATTAGTAACTTTTTTCACTGGCAGTTTCCCACAATGAAATTATGTGAATAAGAAACYTTTTCCTTAGAATGATTTCACACAATCTTTGCCCACAAATAAGCACAGGAAAGCCAACATTCAGGAGATGACAGAATTAATAGGGGTAAGCAGAAGATGGTGTGGTCAAGGCAGAAGCAACCTCAGTTGTCAAATATTCAGGTGGGAGAGCAATTGCAGGACCTTGACTGTCTTAGAGAATGCAGCCTTTTGCAGCAGTGGATTGATTCAGAATGCTGAATTTGCAGTTGTTGGTCTCTTCCCTTCCCTTGGAGGTCTGTGAAATGTGCTGAGAGCTCAGGGACTGTCAGCTCATCTGAAAGAGTGGGATTGCTGCTAAAAGAAATTTCATTTAATTCTTATCATGTCTTTGTAAAATCTGCATGGATGGAGTTCCCACTAATCCTGATTTTTGAAGCAAAAAAGCAAACGTTACTAAATGCTCACAATTTATCTGGTTTTATATATGCTTTTCTTATATGTGATCTTACTGGCTTCTGTTCTATTCTCAACTCCAGATAATTCATTTATTGTATTTTACTTGCCTGTATCAACTCTGTTTTTTTTTTTTTTTTTTTTTTTTTTTTAATGTTACATGTTCCTCATTGCAGTTATCATAATTTATCCAACTGTTAGATTGGGATTTTGTTGGGGTTTTTTTGTGTTTGTTTAGGGCTGTTTGTTTGTTTATTTGTTTATATGTTACTGGCAGGAAAAACACTAAGCCAGATCAGTTCTCTTCCTTCTGAGTTCACATCGTACTGCCAGAGGAACTATGATATATTGGACAGAATAATTCCCCATACAACTTTTGGTGTATAAAAAATCTTCTGTGAAAGAGAATGTGGAATTGAACAGCAAACACTATGAACTGCTCTTTATTGTTTGAGATTCCCTAAATGCTGGGACAAGGCTGAGCCAGTTATTTTCTATCCATTATGATGTCAGGTGAAGGGAAGACTAGTATGGACATAGACACATTAAAAYCAGATTTTTTAAAGTTACTGTTTGCGGAGAAACATGGAAGTGTCTTCAGTTCCTGATTTCTACGTGCATCATTCCTGGAAGTGTGGCACGCTCCAGCCTGTAGCCCTGATTGACAGAAATCCTCATATTGAGCCTTGACTGACTGCATGTAGGTCTTTCAACAATGGGATTTAACATTCTGACCTAACATTTAATGTATTAATCCTAATTTTATGCTGATACTAAGACACTCTGCTGTATTAAATCAACCCAGGTTAATTTGAAATTACGTCTCTCCCACCCACTATCAATAGGACCACTGTTTGGTTCGCCAGAACTGACCACCCACTTTTATGAGAATCTGCAGTGAATTAGAAAATCTGTCATTGCTGGAGGAGCCGGACAGCAAGGATACAGCCTGTCATTCCTTCCATACAATACACACCCTTTGTCCSCTATCTCTTAAACTAACCTGACATAACTTAGCCTCCCGCTCAATGGCATCTTTATTCTCTCCCAAGGAATGCTTCGCTCACCAGCGTTATTAAGAAAWTTCTGGACAATGTTTAGTGGCTGCGCAATCATCCAAGGTTCTATTAAAAAGCCATCTGGGTAATTAATAGCACATTTGTTCTCAGCCTCCTCCCAATTTGTCCATTAGCGGAATAAAAGCACAGGACAAAGGGTAATGCGGTTCAGTTATATTTTACAAGAATTCTTCAGGAAGTTGAAAACACATGATAGTTTTCCAAAGATGCATATGTTTATGGGCACTCTAGGAGAGCTGCAAACTGCACAAGGCAGAGGCTCTTAACCAGGCTGCTCCCCTGTCCATAGCAGACCAGCTATTGACTGTGGGCTGCCCCGTGCTCGAGATGGGAGGGTGTGGGACTCATCTCCTTCATCTCCATTCAGTTGCAGCTGATAAAACTGATTCCAAGATCCACGTCAGGGCACCACATCAAACACGGCGTGAATGACTTTTATACTCTTTTACCTGATATTTGAAGGCTTTTCTGAGGTTTCTTTTTAATGTCTCTTCTTGAAAGCAGAATTACAGCCTCAGGCTGCACTCTCTGAGGAGGTTTTACTATTTCCTTTTAATTTTCTCTTTTTTTTTTTCTCCTCCCCTGAAAGCACCTGAAGAAGAAACACTTTGAGATTACAGAAGTTTGTTGATAAAATTAAGAAATACTCAGCTTAAGCTGGCATTTTAGTCCTTTTACTCTTTTTTAAAACTCCTATGAAAATAACTATTGCTAAAGAGCTGTGCTTCAGCAGCAGAGATCTCTCTTGTATCACAGACAATTAAAAGTAATGTTTGTGTCTACTTAGTCATAATCGGTGTGAGGCCAGAGCTGGTGTAAACACAGTGATGAGCTCAGTAGGACTGTGGTGATTTATACTATGACTGGGACTGGCCTCTTARTAAAATGGGCCTGAAACTCATTGGCAGGAGAGATTTTTCATATTAACTGTTGACAAGAAGTTGGATTGCGGATGAAATRTAATTTTTCATTAAAAAGCCTCTGGTTTCTGCAGAAATTTTTGTTTCTTGGGGTTGAAAAATGAAATTTCTGAAAAAGAAGACATTTATTTGCCTATATTGCCTTAGACACTCATGGGGATTATATTTCTATTATTTTATTTGTCTTAGTGGGCTGTGCACTGCAGGGAAAAATGCAGCACTCAAAAGAATCATGATATGACATTGTCATGATTTACAATCCCATGGTTTACCATCCCATGGAGAATGCAGCACAGACAGCCTGTCCACCCAGCATGCTGTGTCCATGCTTTGCAAATGCTGTCCAGTCTACAGAGCACYGTGACAGTGTTTCATAAACCACCAGTCTCCACTTATTTTAAATTTGATTTTAATTTTCTTGAGGTGAGGGTGTTGGTTTGTTTTATTTTTTCATTGTGTTTTGTTTGTTTTTGTTGTAGCCGATTTCTTGGGAGATGCAACTACTCAGTGTTGTTTGRGCGTTTTTGGATCATGCTTTCCTTTCTTTGTTTTGTACACTAAGTGCAACACTCCTTTGTCTTGTATTTTGGTGGATAATTATGGATCAATAACAAGCATTGWGTGAAATGACCATTTTCACCATATCCGGTGGTAGCTGCAACCATTGTTGCAGCTAATGGGATTTCCACACGGGTGGCAAGGAGCCACCCTCTATCATTCTTCTCTCCAAACAGCAAACAGAGCTGTTTATTTGTATAACTTGGTTTGCAAAACAGTTTTCCATTAAAAAAAATGGGGRAAAAAAAATCCAGTTTTGTATTCAGCTCCAGTCTGGGAGGTAAAAGACTAAGTCCCATAGAGAGCTTTTTCTCACCTTTGTGGAGAGTGTTGGGATTTCAGTCTGGATTGGAGCCAAAGCAAAGAGAGCGTGGAGCACAGAAGCAACACAACACACACAGAGCTGGTTTTTAATTCACTCTGCACTCCAAAGCTTCCCCTCGCACTTGTGTGAAGGAGCTCTTTCCACAGCAGTGTAAATATTTGTTGACACTTCACAGCCTCAAGTGCCTGTAAGAACATTGTGTTTCTAAAGTAAGTGCTCTGTAAATACTCAAAGGACTCAAGGTTGGTATGTCTGACTGCAGCACCCATATTTAAGCTTTGTTGGCATCCTGCAGACCGACTAACTTGAGCAGTGCTTTCAGTAAAGGTCACCAAAGCTCTTCAAGTTTAGCTTTCTTTCTGAGAGTAATCTCATTAAAATTAACAATACAGCTGTAATTCTGTAGATTTCAGTGCACCTGCAGCTGCCTGTCTATTGTCACACCAGCTTGCAARCTTGCCAAGCTTTTTTGGCACAACATGGCTTCTCCTACACAAAATGTTCCCTAATATGTCCATCATAATGTACATCAAASTGTACATTTCCCAGTGCCTCTCTGGGTGATATTTCTGTTGCATGTGCTGTAGAAAGCACGCAGGGCCCTGGGAACCTGAGCATATCTTGTGACTTCCTTGTATGAAAGCATGTGCACACTTCATACATTCTAAATGCAAAGGGGCAGGAAGACCCCGCTGAGGAAGAAAGGACAATGGCACCAATGAATGGAGTTAAAAGTCTAAAATCACCTAGGTGCAAGGCACATGTGGGACAGAATGACTTGAGAGAGATTTCCACCACAGTCCCCTGGCTCACAGCTTCCACAGATTCCAGACATCATATTCACAGCCTCAGAATTTTCTGGGCAGTCAGAGCTGCCCATGGCATTTTATTTTCAGTTGCACACTCCCCAATTTACATTTGCATTAGCCTGTACAAGAGAAAGCTGTTGCCTTAGAATGGTGTATGAARCCTAYRCCTGTTATGCTATTGGTGTAAAAAMCCCCRAATCTCTGAACCCATAAACGGTGCTCTTTGTATGTGGTGCTTACACAAAAGGACTGAACCCATTTTGCCTAAAATTTTGCAACCTATTATTTTTGTTCACATTTTCCCTTTGGTTTTTGGTTTTTCATTGGCTCTCATTTGAAGGATTCCTTCCAAGGGATTTGCAGAAATGTCTTTTTCATAGGGATCCACTGAGATGCAAAAAATAATTTAAAGTCTTGTTTTAAACCCTTGTTCAAAGTTTACTGATGTTGAAGTGTTAGTCAGCTTCTCCAGCGTGCTCTACAAGCTCAGACAGAAGACTTTTGAGAGAAACTGGAATTCCTCTGGTTCAGAGGTGAGATGGGCTGTGTTTCAGTGAAGAGAGTGGGGCATTTCTTGTGTGTCTTGGCTGAAGTGACTTGAAGAAATTGGCTCACTTGCACCTGAGGTTTTTAACTGAACTCAGGAACTTTTCATTGCATGGGTGTATTAGRTACAAGACAAAAATGACTGATTTTGCAGATCACATAAAAAAAGACATTTTCATTCTATACCTCTGTTTTACTTACACCATCCTTTTCCATAATAATAGATAATTTTGTCTTTGCTTTTGTTTGTGAGACTGTCTGTATACTGAAAGAAGACTGACTGATCCTAAGCTACTTACATAGGAGATTTTTGTCCCATTGACTTTCTGACAAATGAGAGCTGCCTTCTATAAAACTTAAAAGCAGTGCAAGCTGAACTGTTTCTGACCTGTACTTGACCTGCTCAGCTTCATCTGCTCTTGACAGACTTTTCAACAGCAAGCTCACAAAACTCTCTACTCGCCTTTTTTTACATTACTCTTGGATAAAACTGTTAGGCTTTTTTTTTTTTCTTCACTATTTCAGTTTCAATGAACTTTGTGTTTCACTATTTTCATTTGTTCTTTCTTCCCCAGGTCCAGCTTGTAAGAAAAGCACCAMGAATATTTATTTCTTACTTGTAGCAGAGTGCATTTCTCAACTGTGTGAGTGGAAGGACTGAACAATTTAGGAAAAAAACCTTCCTAGTCACTTCATAGAAATAGATACTCTAGCTGAATATGTACAGAAATCTGCATACGGTGAGCTAAAAATGCTCCCTGGGTGCTCAGTCATGTGTAGAGGTGGTTGATCTGAGAAGGAAAARAATCCCACAATTTCCTCTTCTGCACTTTTATCTACATCTCTCAAAACAGAGYATTTCATAGTCAACAAAATTTCTTCTTAAGTAGTTTGATTTTCAGTATTTTGAGTCCAGTTTTCTCAGATATTAAGTATATCCTGTGGTGCTGAATATGAAAGGAGTAGGACTTAAAACACTGAGTACTTCCTGGGAAGTTTTTCAGTGACAAAGCATAAATAAAGTTAAAGTTTCTTCATTGTCCCTTTCACCAAAAAAGAGCCATAYGAGGCTGAGATGATTAAGCTACTAATTTAGTTTATTTTCCATTAATTTTCAGTTYATGCAGTGAATAATAATTAATTTTTCTTTATATGATGCATTGAATAATATAAATGGAAATTTACCTATTTTCTGTTTTACACAGGTAATTAAAAATTAGTAAAAATAGATTATATGAAGTCATTGAAGAAAATTCTATACACTTGAGAGCACTTTTATTTGCACAATAGGACAGCAACAAAAATCATCATGCTGTAGGACATAATTGTAATAACTTTGCCCAATGATTAAAGGCAAAAATCTGCTATATAGATATCAACATGGTTTGTTCCTATTAAGGTAAACTCRTTAGAAAACATAGAATAGAAGCATATGGGCTACATTCAAACAAATAGATTAGGGACTAAATTAACATTATAGATCTACATTGCTTTGTTCTACACCCATGAACTTCAGTGCTTGAATGTGGCATGTAAAGAAATCAGCAGGTCTCTGCATCTATTGTTTCAAGGAATTTTAGCTATTTGAATTAAGTACGTTGTCTTGAAGCTCCTGCTTGTGCTTTACATACTTTTCCTGCTYTCTGTGGAAGAGATGGTCTCATCACAGGCACTGAAATGACATCAAAGTAACATTTCTAAAGAATTCCATACAAAGGAGAGAGGAAAAARGAAAGCTGATGCCCGCATTGCTCTTTTTTCGTTCTGACTGGGGCAACAAAATATGTATTACTGTGTCCTGCATTCTCCATCCAGTGGAAGACTGCAAATCCATTCTAGGCTCAAATGCAATTTTTTTTTCTTAGGATAAATGGAAAATATGAAAACACATTTTTCTAATCCATCTTCAGTAGTTTTCCTGTKGATGCAAAGTTTCTCTTACACAGGAATTCTAAAGCCATCAGCCCAATGAATATTATGCTGAAACTCAGCATAAGAACAGTCATCGTCCCTGATGTCATCATGGAAGTCTCYGTAGGTGAAGTGTGGGATTTCCAGTTATGTGTAGAAACAGAAAATATTATGGTTGTGTCCTGTTCACCAGCCAAATATTTCTGCTTTTTGCCATGTTTCCATAAAGATTCTTGGCAGAAAGGGAGGGAGTAGAAGGAGACCTGGAATTCTGGAGTCTGAGATGATAACTGAGTTAGATTTGTAAATAGCAAACAGATGATGATGAAGAAATTTTTTTGTTGACTGATGATGAAAGCCAACTGAAAAGTGCAAAGATTAAATAATAATGTGTCTGGAAGTCATACATTATAATTAATCTACTTGTCCTGTTCATTTACATTCCTTCCACTGAAGGGCCTTTGCCAAAATGTAGCAATCAAGRAAAGGACATAGTTAATTCCCCATATCCCTACAGACTGATCTCCTGATTAAAAGTTTACATTTTCAACCTGACCTCTACTTGAGTCAGGTTGTTTAAAACACTTTACAGCACTAGTTATTTCTGTTTTACAGTGCTCTATAGTTTTTAGTGTCAATTGTTAAAAAAATCAAGGATGTTATTCCCAAACCAGTTATATGAGAATTATGAAAAAMTTTCAGATGGTTTTATGGCTTTGAGCTTTCCTGCATGGTCTCATCATTGATTTTGTGTTTCTAAGTCTGAAAAATTCAGACAGTCTGTGGAAGCTTTATACAAATCACTCAAGAAGTGTGCTGGATCTGGGGGGCTGAAGTGCAGAAGATGTCCACAGCTCTGTGATTGTGCAATATAACAGAAGTTTCAGAGAAAAGCATGGCTGGAACTGGGAAAATARAAAGATAGTTTGTGTATCTGAGCAAGCTGACCTTTTGCAGATAAAGTGCTTTAGAAGACCTGTTATACCTAGAATATGGAATTGAGCAGTCTCAATGAGAGATTATGAAACTTGGGGTAGAAATCCCTSTTTTCTACTGTGTCCTGAAATGAACACCTGTTTGAACACCAGCATGGATTGTCATCCTATATTGGACATAACTCACTAACACAACATAAATCACAGAATTAATTCCTCTGGTTGTGCCTATCACTGTTGTTCAGCCAGAAAGATTTCATTGGGCTACATGGATGCTTTATGTGTAACATTCTGAAGAATTATGCATGAGGCAAGCTTAATCTTAGGGCACCAGGAAGATACAGAAACACTCTGTTACACAAAACAAAATTGTAAGCAATAAARGAATGAGAAACATTTATAAAAATATAATAAGTAATGATATGATGAGAAACAGTCAGAACAGATTGCCAAAAGCAGCTTGAGCCAAAGCTAGTTCCAAATCTAATTTTCTTCGTTTCTGAATAAGTGGTGTGATGGATAGGCAGGAAACAATAATAGTGACATATTTTGCCTCTAGGAAAGTATTTTTTAAAATGCAAGCTCCATGTGCCATATCCATAAAGAATGGGRAAAGAGTATTTTGGCTTTCCTGGGTCAAAGTTAGGTCAAGATCCTCAGATACAGAATTGCTTGAAAACCTGCACCCAAACAGTAGTTATTTCCCATTTTCTGTTATGCAYGTAAGAAGGATCCTGGAAGGGTGACTTCAGCCAGTATCACTCAACACTTTCAGTATTGACTCAGCTCATCAGAGATTGGAGAGCATGTTTACAAAATATGCAAATAGCAAAAGTCTGTGAAGAGTTACTTGTAGACTGGAAGAAAGGATCAGTATGTAAAAAACCTTGAAAAAGCTGAGAAATCAGAAATCAGTTAATTGAATTATTTGAATTCAATAGTGAAAAATTCAAAGGAAGGGAAAAAAAAGACCTTTTCAATGTACAGGATAATTGGTCGAAGCAGTAATAAACAAGTTAAAAAAATAAGGTAGCAATAAATGAGGGAAAAAAATAAGAGCCTAAGAGAAACAGGATTCTCGTTTCTAGTCAGAAACATTCCAGCTAGAATTCAAGAAAATATACTTTAATTGTGTTTATTAGGCTTTATCTGGACCAACACTTTCCTGCTGGCATACCTCCTTTCAAAAAAATGCAGATCAATTAGTCCAAAATGGCAACAGCAATAGAGCTTTATAAAGTGAAACCCACTGGAGATATTAAGTTAATTAGTAAAACTTCATCAGGGAGATATGGAAAGATTAACTATACCTACGAAACTCCTGCTGGGGATGKCCTAGATGTAAAATTGAACCTGCCTTTAAAGGCTTGACAATATTTTGAGGCCCCTCTATTTCTGCGTTACACGGTTACGGAGATGGACTCAGCTCACTTTGCATTTGTCGCGTTTTCCTTTTTCATGCTTTGTGAGCTGGTGATTCAGGAAGCTGGGGCAGGTCCAGGCAYGCATTAGAGTTAATGGATGTTTACACAAGGAACAATGTCTTTGCACTTGAGGTATTCAAAAACAGATGAAATCAGAAAAAGGGCCTCAGTGGTGCTGAGGGAATTTGGATGCATATCTGTGCACTGTGACAGCARCCAGATCTTCCCAAATACTTTCGAGACTTGAGAGGATCATTCTCCATGAACAGCCTGATGCAGAATCCARCATCAGATCAAGTTGTTGCCAGACTCATCTTTATTTCTGTGGAATTACAGAGGSATGGATTGAGATGTCCAATTTCTGCAGGAATTGGAAACGTGGCTGCTGTGTAGATGTAAGAACASTGTAGTGTGGGTTACCAGGCAGCTGAACAAGCTGTGGGCCACATAAAGTGTCAGGTGAAAAGTGTCCATAAGGTGAGCTGATAAGAACTGCAGAAATCACACATTTCCAGTGTGGCGCTGGCTTGCTTTTTCTCTGTGCTCATCCATATGGACTCCTCACACAATGAACCTGGTGTATTTTGAGGATGAAGGAAGGTATTTGTTGTGTCCTGGATCCGACATTTGGCTTGGAGTCCTCAGGGCAGTCTTGGGAGGAACTTTTCTGAATTATGGGTTATGGGATGAAGACCATGTAACTCCTTAATACCTCATTTGTGATGGTGGAGAACACAGGGTAAATGACACAAAAGAAACACAGAACTGTGACCTGATTCTTAAACTGATCTCTGTGTCTGTTGTCACAGAATATCTTGATGGGTGGACAAAAGCTGCTTTGTCCAGTTGAGTTCTACTAAAGGAAATGCACAATATGGCATTTGTGTTGTGAGAAAACTAGGCTTTGATTTCTTGTTATAGTTAGCTTGATACCTTTTTTTTAATTAAAAAAAATCAGAGCAACGACCAAAAAGAGATAAGCATGTGACATTTTACTTTAATGGTGCTGTCCTTTTCATTGAAGTTAACCATTTTACTAATGATGAAAACGCTYACCAGAACTTGTTACATCAGTAATGAGATCAAAATATTAATTGAGTAATTTATTGACAGACAATGCATATACATTTTCAAATAAAACTTTATGCTTCCCCTCTACCTTACTCAGAAGCAAGTAATGAAATGTATGGACAAAAASTTGTACTGGCTATTTGCCACTTAACTCATTTTTTTCACAACAAAAAATTGCAGTGTCAGTTCATTTAATTCTATCTTGTTCTAATGTCAGCTACCGGTGTGATCTTGTGCTATTCATGTGTCACTGAAGAGTACAAATAGGATATATCAGGCTGTTTGCAATATCTTAGAAGGTTTTCATCCCTTCAAATTTATTAATTTCTCTTTTTTTTTTCATGCTGAAGTCCAGGTGTCCTTGTCCTGAGCAGCCAGAAATAGCTGYTCATTACAGAAATATCTGGCTCACACTCACCCTGCTGTCTACATGTCTCTGGAACAAATCCCTTCTCTCCCACACACAGTCCCACCACGCTCAACAGTGAATCCAAAGCCTCTAGTACAAAAAATCCCAGAGCTTTAAAAGCTTTAAAAACTACCATGCACTCTTGAAAGAGATCAAGATTCACTGAGGGTTTTGTCAATGCACCAGGCTGTTCTTACTGAAAAGGAATTTCTTCCATGATGTTATCTGTGAAGTCCATTTCCTAGGATAATTCCTCAGAGCTGCCTCCCATTCCCAGGGAACTGCAAACTCCCTTTCCCCTGCATAATCCTCAGTAGCTTCTGACGATCTTTTTTTCTTGGGAAAGAAGTCTTTCATATTTATTCACAGTGGTTAACCTGGTCCGTTTCGCAAAGATTTTGAGTTCAGGTACTGAACAAATGTTTCTGCTATTAGTGATTGCTTTTATCAACATAGTGCAATCACAGATGTATATTTAAGTCTTATTTTCACTTCACGCACCTGATTAAGCATTTAACCATATGCATTAATTATTCATATTGGTACCCTAGGCAGAATTCTTAGTTATTCTTTGAAATAGACTCCTATGGCATGTTACAATTTACTGCGATAAAAAAAACTAAAAGCAACAAAGATTTGTGAACAAAGTTCTCTGTAACTTGGGGGAGACAAGAGGCCACAGTACACAGAGGCCTGCTTTACATATCTTTGTATGTCCTCGGCTAATCTTGGCTTTCAGTGTCTTTCAAGGCTTACCTTTTACTTACTATTTTTGAACATTTACCATTTACTTGCACTTTTTTCATGTTTTACATTTTATTTATAATTTCCAGATGGGTTMCTACATTCACTCCAAGTCTTCAAAATCATGCTTCTTATGTACTCCACATCCCAACCCCTTCAGTCTGGCAAGTGTGGTTTTGCATAAAACAGATGCTTCCCTTTAAAAAAGTTTGTTACAAGAGAATAGACTTCAGGATCAAGGGAATTAGGTAAGCTGTGCAATTACCAGAAAATACATGCTCCAGTGCAACTGGAAAGCACCATCTGGGACGTTTCAGACTGTAACAGTTCTGCAAAAAACTACTTGTTGAAAGAAATAGACACTGCAAGGGCATTTAATCATCTCACTTTCTTATATAAAAGGAAATCCCTGAACTCCTTTAGAATATCAGCTTTGARTATAATTAGCCTGGTGATGATAATGTGCTTCACAGGGAGTGGTGGATTTTAAAAAAGATTTCAAGTATCTGAGAAACACATTTATCAGCTGATGTTATTTCTTATCACCATCACCCAGTGATTCCTGCAAATGGAGCTGCAGTCCCAATTTCCCCTCAGCTACCCTGAGAGTTATCAAAGGAAAGGCACAGGACTTTAAGTGTCTTTAAGATGCATCAGAAAATTAAATTGGAACCACATTTTTTTTATTTTGGACAATGATGCCTGCTTGCAGAGTCCTCCTGGCTACCAGCTATGTGACATTCTGTGCTAGCATGTGGAGCAAACTTTAAGGGGGTTATTTTCAGCAGCTAAGGGACACAGCTAAAATACCTTTGCATCTTCACAATGAAAATGGCATTCTATCACTCACATTGGTCAGCTGTCAGCCCAGTTCCCTCCTGCACTGTTTTGAAGGAAAATTCATTATCCTCTAAATGCTTTTTTTTAGCTGAAAAACCAATCAATCTTTATCACTGACACTGTACTTTGTTCAGCGAGACACATCTGTGCTTGGCTTGGCTTTTCTTCTAGTGCAAGGAGAAGGGGCAGTAAAATCTCTGATGCTGTGTTAGAGATTTAGAATGTTCATTTCAGTCTTTGGATTTCCTTGTCACTTGGGTAGAAAATGATAGGTCTTGAAATTCKTATTTACCAATGATGTCTGCTTCTCTATATTGCAAATAGAAGAGATTYTTTCTCGTGGGCCAATTGTTCCCAATGCCTGTGTCCTGTATGCACCTACATAAGGTGGGAAGACAAGATTTCTGAGGCAGATGCATCAGCCAACCAAATATTTTACTCACAGATTACCAATATCTATCCAGGAAAAGTTTCCTCTGGTGACAGAAATGGTTCATGGAGTAARTTGTGATCCTTCCACTCATGTGCCATGCTTTTGGATATCCTATGCTGCTCAGGTAAAACACTTGACCCATGTTTGAAGTTCTCTTTGTTCTAAACCTGAACTGTAGTGGTACAAGATAACCAGTGACAAAACTGAACCTAACTGGCACTTAGGTGTCAAGGGAAAAAGCATCTACAACAGACAAGAGTCTTGCTGACAAGAACATTATTTTGCTCCTACAAATTTCTAAACCTGTCCCTGACAACATGAGAATCTGTTTGAAGTGTGCAGAGGATAGCCACAGATATACCCCTGTGTTTTCTGACATCTGCACTTCAACACCTACTTTGATATAAAATTTGCTCTAAAGTCATTGCAGTGATTTGTGATGCAGTTACCAGCACAATTAGATCCACCTTGGRAGCAGCTTGAATACCAGCAAAGCAATCCCAGTGTCCTCATTGCCTAAATCTCACTCACCCAATAGAAACTGAAGTCTAAAGTTTTTGTTGCATTATTGTGTAATAAGGACAGTAGCTGGCATGCTTACTAATATCTTTTGGTGTTTGAACATCAAATGAATAAAAGGGGATCTACACAATCAGTTCAGGCAGCCTGGGTCCCCCTTTTCAGGTGTGAAACATGATTCTAAATCAYATGAGCAGGAATAGCAAAGGCAGACTGTTCCACAATGCCTGGCTTTGTTACAAGAGCAAGCTTGTCTTACTGGAACCTGAAATTTTGYCGTCTATATGACTTTAATCAAACCAACAGATGTTAATCAGCTGACATTGCTTTGTTCACATGGAGTGTTACRTGCTGCTTCTGTGGAAAAGGACTTACAAGAGGAAGCAAAGCCCAGATGTCCTAAACTCTAAATCTTGGTGTCGGATGATGAACTACACCAGAGCTGCTTGTATGCATGTCCCTTAAAAAATGTTCAGTCATTAATGCATCCTCCTTCTGCTTGTCCTGCAACCACTGATGTTGTGTGATTATTCTCACAGAACATCCCACCAAAACTCAAATCCTAGAGCCAAATAATTATTGTATTTCCAAGCAGGGCTGTTTTACTGATGTGTGTAAACTGCATTCTTCTGTGAAAACCAGTAGATTTTGAGAATCTTAAATGGTGTTACCTGTCCTCTGTTATTCATTAGGACTCTTCCTATRGTGGGGATTTTGAAAAACAGGTAGAACTTTAGCTACTCAATTCTTTCCAATTCACTGAAATGGAAAGAAATTTTCACTAATACATTTGCTTTTTTTGTTAAAAAGGGAACCTGTGTATCAGGGTAGGAATTTACGAGATAGTCCAATTTTTTATAGTAATCACAGTTTTCTATGGAAAAATAATATCTTTTTCTGCTACTTATTTTTGCTTTGCTTTTTTTTTTGTTGTTGTTGTTTTTTTTAAAAATTTTGCATACCATTATTTATTGCTGTTTAAGAAGGGACAGGAGAGTGAAATTTGATGCATTTAAAGGGTCCTGAGGCAGCACAGCACATGCAAACCATTTCAGTTCAGGGGTTCAGTCATTAATTATCACAAGACTAAACTTGTCCTTTGCTTGCTCCCAAACAAGACAAAAAATAGGAGGAATCATGAATAAAAAGGAAACATAGACTAAAAATGCAGTTACAACATGAYTGAGAGGGGGATCACTCATCAGCAGTACACATGAGAGAAGGGTGAATGGTTGAGGGTATCAATGGAGATCATCAGTTAGGGCACAGTTTCCATGGCTTTTTCCCTTTTCAGCTGCAGTGATGGTATCTGGAAAACTTGACATCAGCACTTCTGCTGTACCAGCATCCAGACTTAATGTACTTCTTATTGAGATCTGGAATTGTTTCTGTGCAGGAAAAACTGCATTGTCTCCAGAGAAGTAGATTTTGTCTTGGGRTATTCCATAGTCCCTTGCACAAGGAGAGTTGGTGGGAAGTAAATAATCACAAAACAGGATATAGTGGGTAAAAATGAGTTTGCTGTGCACATGACTGAACTCACAGTGCCTATCACAAGTCAGTCTCACCAGCTGTCTGAAGAAGTGAGAAATATTGGAAGAGTCCACAAGTCTTAYAACTTGAATTGACATTAGGCCATGTCTGCCTTCAGTGTATTCAGGACCTATTCTGTRCCAGCTTCAGTTTTTGATACACCTATAAAAAGCAGGATATGTTTATTTCCAGCAGGAATGTCCAGAGGGTAGTTTACTCCTAATAATGTCTAATGGTTCTTATCTAACATCAAAGCTCAGAGTTYGCAGGAGCAAAATGCAGGAATTCAGGTGAGTCTGTAGTGGAAGGTGTCTTGCCAGGACAAATCTGAAACAGAAATTTTGTGAAGGTGGCTGCCCCCAGTGTGTGCTGGTCACCACTGCATGTCCTGGTTTTGACTTGGATGGAGTTGATTTTTATTTGTARTAGTTTGTACAGTGCCATGTTGTGTGCTGGAAACAGTGCTGATTATCCAGAGATGTTTTAGCTGTTGCTGARCAATTCTCACACAGAATCAAAGCCTTTCCTGCTCCTCACACAGCCCTGCCAGTGAGCCTGCTGGGGTGGGCAAGTAGKCAGGAGGKMACACAGCTGGGACAGCTGATCCCATTGACCACAGGCGTACCCCACAACATATGAGGTTGTTCTCAGCAATAAAAGATGGGGAAAGATGAGGAAAAGGGGAAAATTTGGTTATGGTTTTCCTAAGTAATAATTACAAGTGATGGAGCCCGGCTTTCCTAGAAATTACGAAGTCCCTGTTGCTGATGGGAAATAGCAAACTCCTTGTTTTGCTTTGCTTGCACACACAGCTTTTTCTTTGCCTTTAACTGACTTTATCTGAACCCATGAGTTGCTGTACTTTTATCCTTTCATTTACTCCCCCAATCCACTTGGGGAGGACGAGAGTGGGGGTTGAACTGCCCAGCAGGGTTAACCCACATGGCCCCTTGGGCTTCAGCACGTTATAATCAAACACAAATCAGACTGGTTTGGTGAATTTAGGCATACTGACTCTTGAAAGGTCCTCATCAATGGTCAAAACAGCTGATAGAATTTATCATTGAACTTTGTACCTTATCTTTGCTTAGGAACATTTGATCAGATGTGGCTGACACTCTGTAGCTGCTGTCATCTGCATAACCRGAAAATTCCACAAAAGCACTCCATTTCTAGATACTAAAAATGTTAAATGCCCGACAGAAAGCACCCCTTCTCAKCATCTTTCACCATATTACCTTTACAGGGATGATTGGGCTGTCCAAAGTCTTACACACTGACAGGAAAGCACACCACAAGAAAAAGGAGCTCACAAGTAGTCTGTATAGATGGAGTGGCAATCCTCATTTATTCCAGGATTATTCTGCCTTTGCCTAAACTGAAGTATTTAACTGSTAAATCTAAATTAGTGTCCTGTTTGCCTAACCCTTGCACTGGGGAAAGACTTCCAGTGTATACTATTCATTCACTCTATGGGCAACCAAGCTTACATTTAAAAGCTTAAGGTTAGGTGGTTTAAAATTCCCAGTAATATCTGGCCATTTATTTTAATCCTTTTTATTTTCCTTAAGAACAGTAATGTGGGCAAATGTTTTTCTCAAGCTCTGAAAACACTATCTTGAGTATCATGAATGGTGAATCTGGAATGGAGCTGGTTTTAAAAAAAGTGGAGTCTTACATATCTGGGTTGAAGTGGGAGTTTCTGAGCTTTGTTTAATMAGCTCACCTGTCAAGTCAAATTTGTTTTTCTGGGTGCAAAATCCTGTCTGGGGTTCTGAAGTACCACTGGTTAACAAACATTCCCATCATCCGTGTCTGACACTGACATTCCACCACTGACATTCCACACCAGCAGCAGAATAAAAGGATGGGAAGTTGCCGAGGGGCATTCTTTTGATCCAGGCTGAAGACAAAGAAGTTTTGGCTATGCAGGCACAGTTTGTGACTACGTAAGCACAGTTATTTTTTACTATCCTTACTAAATTATCCAACAACCACAGGAGCACATGAATCAAGTCCTTTTGTTTGCATATTTACAGTATAATGTATTTGACTTGTCAAACTAACTTAATGGAAAATTAGCTGGGATTCCAGCTCTGACTGTGGCTCTGCCTCTGCAGGATGAAGAAGTTGGTGCAAACCATACAAACAACCACCAGTCACTTCTGATTATAGAGAGCAGACACTTCAGTTGCAGAAATCCTGCAGCTTGTGGTACTGTCTGGAAAGCAGAGGCCTTGATTTGTGGGACAATCCCAACAAAAACTGAAGATTGTGGGATCTACCACTGTGCATATTATTTTAGAGTTTGTTCAGGAGAAGAATGAGAAACTGAGAAGATTAAAGTTTGCCAGCCCATATGTCTGGGTGTTCTACTCTCTCATATGTATCAAAAGAAAAAAGTCCAAGAAAGGAGAGAATATGAGGAAGCACTTTGTTTGGCAGTTCTGTTTTGGCTTTCTGCCATGTCATATTTTGAATTTTAGATTGAGTTCTGTGCTAGGAGACTACATTTATTATTTGAATTATAATAAATATATTTTTTCTTCCTGAGCATAAATTCTAATTTCCGTGTTATTTATACGGATTCATTTTATCAGCCTCCAAATAAAAATTATTATTCAAACTACAATAAACTTCTGAAATTAAATATGATGTATAAACAGACATTGATTTTTCCCTTCTTCTTGATATTGAAAGGAAGCCTGAAGATTTTGTCAGAAATACTTTTTCCTCCATTATCTTTCACATTAGTAGCTTAGATCAATCCTATTTTTCCTGAAAGTCTTCAAGAAACCTGACAGTCATTCTAACATCTTTAAACAGACCTGAACAATGGAACTAACTGCAACCCCAGTGTGTTTTTTTCAAGATGGCACAAATGAAATTCTCAATTTTTTAATTAATAATTTGGATAACAGAAAAAAAGAAAGAAGAAAAGTAAAAAAGAGGAATGAACTCCTTATTCCTTCAGTTCAGTACTGAAATGATTTGCCAGGATAGCAATAAGTGAATTTTTGTGAATTATAAATGAATTTTGATTTGCAGCACTTAAATGTTTTTTTTCCTACTCACTCTTCATATTCACTCTTGTAACCATTCTAGTTAACACTAAAATCCATGGAAAATTAATTTTCAGTCCATGCCAAAGTTAGTGAAGTATATCAAATATAACAATCTCCGGAGCAGTAGAGTTTTTTGTCCAAATTTCTCATTAGTGTTAAGATGCCTATCAACTCATTTTGGCAAGTGGAGGCATGACTGAGATAGAGCATGCAGGTCACTGTTGCTTGAATTGCCTTCAGCCCAGCTGCACTTTTTTACTAGAGCTTTTTCCTGTTCATTTTTTTTCTCTGCTTTGTGTGGGCTGATGCCCAGAGATTCGGTGTGAAAGATCCTGCAGATGCCTGACCCTGCTTTTCCACAAAGAGCATGCACGTTCCTGTGTGCTACAATAACAAATTCTCTTTTGCAGTGAATCCGTCTGAAGGACAAATGAACACAAAGAGAAAAATGAAAGCCAAGATCCCATACAATAATCACAAGAATGAACTGCTGGGGGATTTAAACACAGATGCATTTCTCAGAACCAACCTGCACACTGGAAATTTGCAAAGGCAAATGCAACATTCGTGCACAGTGCAGAAGGGGTGCCCCAGTGCAGCCAGACTTTAGG
This sequence comes from Malurus melanocephalus, assembly GCF_030028575.1. Taxonomy (NCBI): domain Eukaryota; kingdom Metazoa; phylum Chordata; class Aves; order Passeriformes; family Maluridae; genus Malurus; species Malurus melanocephalus. Next base: position 1,652,734 of record NW_026623264.1, read on the forward strand.
AGAGCTGGAGTGATGTAATCCATAGCTGYTCCTGTTGCAATCTTGAATATGCARCTAATCTTTGTGGCCAGTTGCACTCTGAATCAACAGCTGCTGATGGATTAATGGAATATTTTCTCAATGGTTATTTCAAGCCATTTATCTTCTTTCAGTGCAGACTGAAGACTAAAACATTCAGATAGCTCACATACTAAACTGCACCGTGCACAGACACATTGTCTCTCCTTCCTTGAAAAAAGCACCCTACATCTTACACATTAGCAAAACCACTAGCAAAAGCTAGATAATCTTACTGGCAATTTTAATAGCCTCCCTCCAAACAGTAACAGAAGTGCATGCAGGGTGAAAATAAATTCATCATTGAAGCTGTGTAGCAGTTATTTTCTCACTCACATAACATTCAACTTACTATTTTGAAACCTGATGTATCATAGATCTAGCAGTACAGATTTATTTCTCTGTATGGAGACTTGCTCTTATTTTAGAACTATCCTGGCAGCAACCTGCTTCATGCAGGAGCAGCTTCCTCAGCCGATATTAGGAAGTGTCTCAATTTTCTGCCATGAAGATGGAAAMTCTCATTCCTGAGAAGATTAATCATTTCCTTTTTGAGCAAAATGCGACTTTGGGGACAAGAGAAGCTTCTGGGGAGCCTTCTTCCTTTGCATCTATCTAGAGAAGAGCAGAAATGTCAGTTGTAGACACAGRGTGGTGGGTATGTGGTCTGGGAAAGATGATGGGGGAAGGGTTTTCTCTAACCCACATCTAATGTGGTTATGCCAAAGCTATGCCAAAATTAGATTGAGAAGAAAAAAAAAAAGCATCTGGAAAATTGCAGTAACWTAAAGCACCGTATTTTAGTGCAAATCCAGGGGGACAGAAGGAGTKTAGCGATATTTATCAATAGCTACAACATAAAGTTCCAATGAAAAGAGAAGGAACAAATTGCTCTCTGCCCTTGGCATGATAATTTGCCTTTTACCTTCTGCATTTTCATATATTAGTTTGAAAAGCAGAGGACCAAAACAATCAACAACAGATGTTCCATACAATCAGTGTGGTACATGAATTCAGTTAGCATGCAAATTGTCATCCCTGGGCTATTCATGAGGACTGCTGGGAAAACAGGCAGCCTGCTTTGCAAAAATAGATAGCAGGGGTATGATTAAAATGTCTGGATTCAATCACATGTTTAATCACCAGCCACTATTTTAGCTCAGCTACAATGACTGGTAGCTATTATGACAAAAATTTGAAAATGTTCATGATGTACAGTGGCACCCAGGAGCCCGATAGGTGGTCTGTGCTTGATCAAAGTGATCAAAGCTTTGTTCTGTGTTTCCCTCTGGTCCACTTCACCACAAAGACCTTAAATGCACAAAATACGATTCAGAGGAGGGTGTTCTATACTTTTGGTCTTAGGCATGAAGTACATCTCAGTTTTTCAGTGAAAGCAGCAAATTATTTTTCTCCCTACTTAAAAGCAGCAATACATGACTGTGTTACCAATTCAGAACTGGGTAACACAGGAGAATAGAGACTTCCAACCTGCCTACACAGAAATCAAAGGTGAACCCTAAGAAAAATTTTGATGTGTCCCATAAAAAGCTTATTCAAACAATTCTGAAACAGAATAAGTCATCTTTGTGTCATTTTGGCACTTGTTTTGTAGTTGTGGATGGATGTCAGAAAGGTAGGGAAAAGCAGTAGGAAAACTTATAACCTCAATTTAATTTTTTAAAACCAAAGAAGTCGGTTAGTTAGAATTTTTTGGCAACAATATCTATTATTTGTTCGATGAATGAAATGCAAAACAAAAAGAGTAGCCTCTGAGGGATAGTYTGAGGAAATTTTACTCAGTCTGATAAGTGCTTGTTCATGTGAAGAGTTCTGCTGTTTTCAAAGGGATTTTTTTTTTAATATTTGGATAGCATAGCTCAAAATTAACCCAAATTAACTTGAAAAGGAAAATTGTCAAGTGGATTGAAGACACTTTATGTTACACTGTATATTAGGATCACCCTAAATGGCAAAGCATCAAATAAGGGGAAATTCTCTAATAGAGTGATCTGAAGATGAGATGTAGTACAGTACTCTATTGACAGAGAAATAAAAGCAAGGGTMATTTTAAAGGATATTTCAGGACACAACCAAAACTAGAATACTTGCAAGTATGGGCAAGATAAGCAGAATTTCTGTAAKACTAGAACTTAAAAGTATAAAAAGTATAAAATAGGATCTGACTTGGGAATATGAATGCTGTGAAAGCAAAGGAGAAAGTAAACTGAAATACATAGTCAGCATTAGAAAACTGGGTAGCAGAAATACCAAGAAAGAGAACTGAAGTGAGTGGCTCTGCAACTGCGGAAGGCAGCAAGTTGAACATGGAGTTCATGACACTGGTCATGGTTTTGAAATTTCCACAAATGGGAAGATTAGAAAGAATTCATGGTTTTGAGAAACAAATGGCATCAGTGTTGACTCTGCTTCATTTGGGTTCTGTGCTGGCCTTAATTACCTCTGACCTTTACTGAAAATCCCTTTCATAAGCAAAGGGCAGGAGAGGTACAGTGAGTTTAACTTCCAGAGGATGAGTTGGGTGGATGGTTTTGARGAATTATGCATTTCAGCCCGAGACAAACAGAACATCCCATAAGTCCTTTCAATGTGCCTCAAGCTATGACAACCCAGCCCCTCCCTGGAGTACCAAGACAATGCCCATGTGTCTTCCATTACAGAACACAAGTGACAGAAAATATCAAATACAGAGTAAAGAGGAGAGATGGCAAGCAAATAAATAAAGAAGCACAATAGTGCCTGCTAGATGTGCTGGTACACAGCTGATGGGCTGAAAAGACAACATTCACTCTGCTTTGWAACAGCTCTGCTGGCAGTGGGAGCCTCATGTCCTTGCTTAGAAATGAAAGCCTGTAGCTGAGCCATTCAGATGAAGAAAAAAGACTGGGTGCTATAACAAAAAAAGCATATGCCAGTGGATCAGATGCAATTTGTATATTTTAACATTGAAACATTCTGTCCTGATTAAAGCTTAATTGGTCAAAACACTGACTCTGCAGACTTCTTGGCTACAATGAGCACAAATATTTAAAATGCACAGTTCTTGATTAAAACAGTGACTGTGCACCATGACTAGCAATATTGTTATTTAAACAAAAAGGAAAGGAATGAAAATATAGAATGTTTCCAAGTTACCCAAATAGAATTAGTTGCATTCACCTACTCTCAGGATACCAAATAGAATTGCAGTGGTAAACAGTCTGAAGTTGGACACTAGAAGATATAAAACAAATTTTTCAATTTTTTTTTCTTTATTTAAACAATGAGAAATTAAGCACTCTTYCCTTTTGGTTTTTAAATTGGTCTTGGCTGGTTAACTGAGCTTGTCACTTTTGAAAAATTCCTCCAAATTTATTTTTAATGSTTTTTATTTGTCAAGCAATTTCAATAATTGCCCGTGTCCTCCAGTCCTGGAGAACAAAACTGAAGAAGGAATTCTCAGTTATTYGCTAACAAAATGGTCTAGAAAAGTTTCAATGAATGGTTTTTGCTTCCTCCACACCTGGTTCATTTACACACATGAGCAACCCTTTACTAGTCCTGCCTTTGGGTCAGGGCATTTTGGACAACACAGTTGAAGCCTCTAGCCAAGAGGCTAGCAGAGAAATCAACAGCTGTAACTCAAAAAAGCTGATCCATTTTTCAAATCCTTCCATCCTTTTCCATCAAGAASTGTGTAAACAGCCTTTCCCACCCAAGCCTCATGGCAGGACTTAGCAGCTCCTCTCTCAATCCAGATTTTATGCAATYGACATTCTAATTTGAGGACTATTCATAAGAATGAGTTGCAGTATTAATTTCAGATGATGTGTGAAATTTCCCAACCTCTTTTTTCCAGAAGAATTGCTCGTTTTGCAGGAGCAGGGTCCCATGTTCTGGCAGGTCCCTGAAGTTCAGAGCTACATGGCTGTTGACCCGAAGTGTAAATGTCGCTGGGGTAGCTCTCTTAGCACTAGAACTAAGAAGTGAATTGGCCTAGCTGCACATTTAAAATGTGGAAAACAAAAGTTGTTGCCTAAATATTTCATGGAAAAGACCTAATAGTGGGGAAGCATTGCAGTCTGCTGATCATTGCAGCRTACCAAGCCAAAGGCAGTAGGGCTTCATTACGGTTAATTCTTTGATTTTGTTACATCTGAATTGCACACAGAACCCAAGACACATAGAGAGGAAAATTGAGGTACAGAAGTAGAAAAYAATTTTTCTCCTCTCTGCTGGGTCAAGAAATTGTGCAATTGAAGTACATTGAACAGTCTTTATTGTAACTAGCGTTTTTTATTCTGGGTAGAGGAAAAGAAGTACACGCTTATTTATGCATAATGTTGGAAAGTAGAAGAAAAATCCGTCACAGACTCAGAATCTGAAAATGCATCTTAAAATGCATTTAAAAAAAGAAGAGAAAAATTTAAAATAAAAAAGATGTTAACACATATTCCATTGTTACATTAAAGTGGCAACAACCCATGAAAATGAGTAAGCAGTAAGTTTCTAATGGGAACCAAAGGCTTGTAAAGCTTTTTGGGTAACTATTTCATCTACAAAAGTGCACCCYCCCCCCCCCCCAACCCCAAACCTTTGTAGACAGGAACTTTCTGTAAAAGTCATATTTGAAAGCTATTGAGCAAAAATGCTTTGCCATGAGGGACTACCATCTGTTTACCATATTAAATATACAGATCTTTGTGTTTTTATTAGAAGACTTTTTCCTTTAACAAGGCAGACAGAGGACCTTACACRTACAGCAAACCTTTTTACTGCAAAAATGTGTACAAGCTGTAGTGTAGAAATGGCATGACATTTGGGGAAGATTACAAATTCTCTCTTTRGGTGCTCCTCAGAGTCAAGAAATACAGTTATATTTGCTTCATTCCTGTAGTAGTGAATGTAAAAATCACTTGTTAGAGAGCACAAGAGGTTTTTATATTGGCTTAGATACTTTCACTCTGCAAATAGACACTACCAACCTGAGAAATTTAAAAGAAACTCTGTAGCTAAGGATTATTTTCAGCTTTCCGTACATATGTCTGTGTGAAACGTCCTAGAGGTGTTGATACCCGTGCAATGGGAAATCRTTCCTCTTGGAGCTGACCAGCTGATGTGCCACAGCTGGACTGGAAGTGAGCTTGGGACCCACTGATTCACTCAGTCATGGACTTCAACACTTCACTAAACAAATGGCATTTTAATTGAGGTCTGATATCAGAGATTTGTGAGCTGTAACCAGATCCAGTTACTAATAAACATAGGTCTTGAGCAGTATTCCTTTAAGAGATTTTATTCAAGTGGTATATTTCAATCATTATAGCTTCCAATTATCTTTAGAGAGTTTTTCTCTCAGTTACAATGCATACCATAATAATGTGAGCAGCTTTTCAAAAGATTTTTTTTGGTACTTTATTGTTTCAAAAGTTTCCTGTCGTTGGAAGATTTCCTATGGATGTTTGCTTGTTGTGATGTATGCATGAAATCTATGCCAAGAAGTAAAACTTAGAATTTTGGAAAAGAAAGAAGGAAGAATGAAGATGTAAAAGAGGGAAGGATGAAGAAAGGAAAAAGAAAGGGGTGAGGGAGAGGAGAGGAGAGGAGAGGAGAGGAGAGGAGAGGAGAGGAGAGGAGAGGAGAGGACAATTGTTACATACCGTTATTTGCAAGGGATAATTTTGGGCTAACCGATGACAGAGTATATTGAATGTGGATTTAAGGCCAAATGCTCTGTTGAAGGAAATGGACTAAACTTCTTTGATGTCACTAGAGCAGTAACCACTTCAATCGGCAGAGGGAACAGGACTGTGTCTTAGACAGTTCTTTGAACARTTCACATGTGACATGGATTATTAACGGGAACTAAAATTCTTGAATAAAGCAGCCATTTTACTCCTAACATTTAAGAACATATAAAAGCTGTCTCATGGAGAAACAGGACTATCTAGTACTATATCCCTGTTAAATCACTGTGATGATGCAGTTTTCCACTATGATGTTTGGCAGATCCTCCTGGCAATGGATCTATTGACAATCCACCGAGAGCATCTGCCTGGCTCTTCTCAGCAGTTGCTCCCTCACCACTTTGGAGGAGCAAAAAACCCAACTACACACTGTTTCTTTGGTCTTCACTGCAATGTCCAAATTCTTTTCAGCTCAGTGGAAAGCACATGATTCTAATTGTTTTCTTATTAGTAGAAGGTGAAAAMCCCCTCATATTTCTCTTTCCTTGTGCAGTTCAGCAGATTTATTGAAGAACCACTACGCTTAGTAAGTTGAAGAGGCTTTTGCATTCACCTACTGTCATGATATCAAAAATAATATATTCAGAAATCTGATTTGCTGTTTGCTGTGTATCTCAAATATATTCCACTGGTTACATGTCTGCTGCATTGCTCTTATACTGCATCACATGTAAATCRTCTTTCTCTTTTGCTTCCTCCCTGTTTCAAGAGACTTGGACAGGCTTCTTTCATCACATGTAATATGTTAACAACACAGAAATGGCATTTGAAAACAGAGCTCCCCTCCAGCTATGTATCTGTCATACCAAATCTAAAAAATAGTGTATGTTAGTGCTTGGCCTGGTCTCACTTGCCCTCACTTGCCCACATATTACATCTGAACCAGAACCCACTTTCTATCACCAGCTTTAAATCCTTGGACAATGTATTTCTCAGGTAATATGAAGTCCTCTGAATCCAGCACAAGTTTCTTCTTCTCTCCTCAATGTTACCATTACCCAAACAAGACTAGCTTAGTGGTTGCTATTTTAGACTGGCTATTTCTGTTTCAGAAGTATTTATAAGAAAGTTATCAGCTCCAAAGTGTTGGAAAATTCTGGCTTCCTTAWGAGTAAAATTGATTTTGTGGCAGAAGTTCAAAATTTATGATGCAAAATCCCAAGAGTTTTATAAATAAATAACTGATGATTTCATCATCTGTTTATTCCTGATTTCTTAGAGATACACTTTGAGTATATCTCTGAGAGAGTCGTCAAAACAAGAAAGGTTTAAAGAAAGGTTTAAAACGTACTGTTCCTTTTAAATAAAAGTTGTGAGTTTCAGATAATCATCTGATCTAGGAGCAGGGCACTGTAAAAACAGACACAAGGTAAAAAGAATAAAAAAAGTTTGTTAACTGCATAGCAAATTAAAACACTAGCTGAACCGATTTTGAATGGGGAAGAAGTTGATTAATCTGATTATCAGTTTTCACTCATTAGTAATTGATTATTTATGCATGTAGAGCATCCTTACTTTAAGTAATGGTAGTTTAAATAATGAGAACTATTCATTTAGTTGAAAACTGTGACTAAATGTTTTTTTTTCCCAGCACACAGAGCCTGTGTTTTCTATTTTTTATAGAATAAGGGTGCTCTTTCCAATTTTGTCACATGCTGAAACATATGTCAAAAGCTGGTATCATCCATTTTCGATTTTCCACAAAACAGGTACTTTCAATTACAGGTCCTCAAAATACTGCAAAGAAAAACTCATTTATTGGTGATGAGTTTTTGTACCTCTATTAAGTAGTAAGACACTGTTCAAGGGAACAATGTGATACCATTTCCTCTGGTTGCTTATTGCATTTCTGTAGTTGGCCATGTCTTTCTTGACATCACGGAATCATGATCATGATCATAATCATCATCAAATGATTTAGGTTGGAAGGGACCTTAAAAATCATCTAATTCCCACCCCTCTGCCTTGAGCAGGGACACCTTTCACTGGACCTGGTTTCTCTAAGTCCCATCCAATGTGGCCTTGAACACTTCCAGGGATTGGACATCAACAGCTTCTCTCTGCAATCTGTTTCAGTGCCTCATCACCCTCACAATAAAGAAATTCTTCCTCATATCTCATCTAAACCGACCATCTTTCAGTTTGAAGCCATTGACCCTTTGTATTATCACTACGTGGTCTTGTAAAAAGTCTCTATCTTTGTATCTCCTCAAACAATTACCTTTTTTATGGTGCAGTTAGAACTACACTATTTCTTTTTTAATGGTTTAAAATATGTGAGGATACATTTCAAAGAAGGTTTTAGGTGGAAAACATTCACTAATTGACCTGTTAACAAGCTTGCTCCTCAGCTCTCCTTAGTCTGGAGACTAAAGAGAAACGTATATCTTAAAGAGAAGTATTTTTATAATATATTAAATCAGTGTTTGCAAACAGAGCTCATACCCTGTACCTGCAGCACAGGAAGATCCTGGCACAGCACTGCAGATGGTTTTATCACCACTCCATGGACAGCAGTGGCTTCTTGCCACAAAGCAGGAATGTGATAACTTCTTGACACTCCCAAATCTGTCTTATCTGGCTGTCCATGGTGCCCCAGCTCAGAGAAGATGTTTTTAACTTTAGCACTCAATGTGCGGCATTTGCAAATTCTTGTTCATCTGTGGGACATCCTTTGGCAATAATAATGGGATTTTTTCATGTATGGAAGATCTAAGTTTTAACAGTTACAGGTGCTGGAATGGAGACTATAGCTCCTCACAACTCAAAAAGATGCATTTTAAATTATTTCCTACTTCACACSGTGGTTACTTGYTTTGCATGGAGYCTTCTTTTACTAACTTWYATTRGGATAAAATAATTTTTATTCTTAGRTGARYATGTTCTGAGCACAAGAAAAATCTCTGCTCAGAGCCAAGCATTCTAAATTTGAGAGTGCTCAGATCTAGGCATTTGACTGTGTGCCCGCCTCTAGGGTATACAGTAGTACTTAGCCACAAAAGCTTTTTTTGTCAAACCTCTTTACAATATTTTATCCCCAAAGCAAAGTTTCTGTGTTTTAAAAGCAGTATTTTCCACAAGTTTTTTCATCTGTGAGATATAAAAATTGACTGAAAAAGAAAAGAAGCATCACACAAGATATATAACAGAGGAAATTATTTTCCTTTTGGAAGGAACCGTTATACATAAGGCTGCTCTRTGAGTCAGAAGTTGTAATTTCCTACATAAAATAAGTAAAATTTCCCCCTCTCTTACTTTATATTCTGTCATGCCCACWGTTGTCTCTCCAATGCTGCTGGAAATTTCCCCTTGGGCACTGTAGTTGCTGCAGAACAGCCTCCTCTTTCTAAAATACATCCTGGATCACTTTGAAGTGCATCATGCAATCAAAAATAGATGTGCTTTACTCTGTGCTTGCAGAGTTTTCYATTTAAAAGGAAAAACGTTACTGCATATTAGCATGCTCAAAGTCAGAGGCCAAAAACCTTGGCTCATGTTGTGAGAACCCTGAAGGTAAATAGTTGTTATTTTTAAACAGACCTGGCCTTCATGGAGACTGCTAAATACCCAAAGAAAACTCATTAAAAACTCTGCCAGAGCCTTCCAGAGAACTCTACTGCTTCCTGAATCACTTCAGACTCTGCTAAACCCAGGGTAATATCTGCCCCTACAGCAGATTTGTAAAAGACATCACTCTTTGGCGTATTCATTGCTGATCACAGGACTGAGAATCAAAAATAAGAGACTTCTCCAATGGCCATTGACTCTGTGTGGTGATATGGAAACACCCGAAAAGTAAGTTTGACTTTCCTGTAGCTGAAACCTCAGAAATCTCTGAGTTGAGCCATTTTAAAATGCTGTGAGTAGGACAGGCAGAATTCACTTTCTACATGTAAACCCCATAACAAGTCAAATTGGACAGCCCCTCTCTTTCTTCTCCCCACAAATCCTGCCTGTTCCATTCCACAGAGCTCTAGACCAGCAGTACAGTAGTGAGTCAACAAAAAGGCCTTGAGTAGTATGGATTTAAGAAAAAAACCATCAAAACCTATATTAATAATCCTTTCTGTTTTCAGCTTATTTCTTCTGGGGTCAGAAGTTAGTAAGGAATCCAAGGAGCTGGCTTAGACAATCTTTAAAGGTTTAAAGGTTTCCCAAATTTCTTTAATTGGGTCAACTTCAYTCTGTTTTCAGTCAGAAAGAAACCAAACCAAGACAGAACTTGGGAGTGGCTGGAAACCAATGCAGAAACAATAGACTGAGGATGACAGAGGCAAGAATTTCAAAACAGAGATGACGAAAGACTTAACTTTTTTTATGCCCCCACTGTGCAAAAAGAAAAAAAACAAACAAACACAAACCAAAAAAGAAACCGCACAACACAACCAAAAAACCCAATCCCAAACACCAAACCCTGAAAGAAGCTACTGGAATAAATGAGGYGTGAGAGGCAAGTTCCTGACAATATTTTAGGTTTGAATTTTCTGCTCATATAGCTAAAGCTTATTAAACCACACATCTGTCTTTAGGTAATGGGGAACATAAAGTGTACACTGAATGCTAACAGAGCCAGGTTGGTTTATTTGCAATATTATTTGAGACTACTCTTCCTCATATGGATATTTCAGTGAGTACCCTTCCTGCAAGTTTTATCCTTTCTTCCTTTTCTCCTTAAAATGAAAGCACTTTAAGTTTGCCTTCCAAATACTTTAATATTATAATATTTAAAAAAAAAAAGGAGTTAAGAAATTGATATTCTCTACTGCTCTGAATAGCAAACCTGGTAATATTTATGACCTGATATATTTGTTATTCTGTCCATCTGCTSTTGCACATATACACTGGCCATAAAAATAATGTAAATTCTCTAAGGTGAATGGAAGATTTTAAAGTCTGCTTACTCTCATATGCATTAAAAATATTTACTTTCAAAGTTCCAAATATAAAAATTCTCCTTAAAATACAGTCTGMAAAAACACAACTGGCAAGGTGTCAATGACAAGCAGGATGAAGTGGGAAAAAGGTTACAATGAGATTAAATATTGCATATGAAAAAGGCAGGGGGAAAAGTATTTTTAAGTGCCAAAATACCTGCCAAGTAACAGACTATCCTTCAGCTGTGTTGAATTTGAACAGTTTCCCATTGTATCACATCATCCATTTTTGGGCCACCTGTAAGTTTCGAGCTGGCTTGTTAAGTAAAGCACATAACAACAACTCAGTAAAATAGAATAATTCCCTGGAATAATTTTCAGTTCCTTCCCTCTTCCTTTTCCCTTGCTGCTCTCCTTTAGAAAGCAGGGAAATGAAATAAATTTAAAACCATGCTTTCCAGCAGAATGCCTAGCAATGAATATCAGGTTTTAAAGACCTGTCACCCACATTTCTTTTTTTAGGTTCACCAAATTATATTTACTGCAGTAGTTCAAGAGTTGCCATTAGAAGCCCAAAAAATCATGGCAGAATCAGATTGCAGATCATTAAGTCCACAGGCTTTTAAAGGTGGTCTGCATGGAGGGCCGAAGGCTGAAATACTTATTACTAGGAAATCTTCATATCTTCTGAAGTATAGTTGTTGATGATATAAATTATCAGTGGACAAAAGGATTATTTCTGTGGCTTGCTCCTGTTATTCCTTTCATCCTTTTTTGAGTCTTTATGCATTACCATAGTGATGGCACTGGAAGATGAACTTTCACTTCCAAAGGCTGTGGACTGCAGGTAATTCAACAAAGCATGAGAAAAGATTAAATGCTGAGAATCATGCAAATGGGAAAATAAAGGAAAAAAAATGCCCTTGTTCTGAGCCTGTAATTAGCTCTCCTTTAAGAGATGCTGATCTAATTGTTATTYTGTGCTGATGCAGTGCTTTTGGGGAGATGTGGCTAGCAGCCATTGTGCTAGCAGCAAAAGAGAGGTGTCATTCTTGGGTTCAGTTGGTAGTGATGGGGCACACTGAGGCTGGGAAAGTGTGGGAGGGAATGGGATCTTACACACCTATCACTAATATTGCAGCTCCTGAGGGCTGGGCTTACTCTTACCTGGAGGCATGGCTGCACCACASAGGCTCWGCTCAGAGCCACAAAAGCCTTCCCWCGTGTTTGGGGTGGGWGCTGAAGAGGGAAATGAAGCTCTGCTGCTGTGATCCTCCAGCTGAGCAGCCTCGSTGCACGTCGTTCCTAGAGAGCTCCCAACCTGCCCGGCTGTAYCCGCCTGTAATTCAATCCACCCGCAGTGAGAGATGAGCTTTCAGGAGGGACTGCAAGGAGGGGAAAGGTTACAGGCTTCAAGAGATTTTCAAGGCATAAGGTCTGGCACTGGCCCTCTGGTTCATTGCTCATTGYACCTCCAGCACCTCTGCAGACAGCCACAAAAAGGAGACGGAGAGCTTGGTTTTTTGTCACCTAAAGCAAAGATGTGTGTCAGTGGATCAGTGTGGCTGTCTTTTTAACAGCAGCTCCTGGCTACTCTTCCACCAGCCCTGTGCTGAAATTGCTCACAGTCTCTGTACCTCGATGGCATTTCCTGAGCAGCAGAAACTCAGCAGAGCTAACCTTCAAACATGCTTGTGCCAGCACAGTGATACACAGCTGCAAAAGAATTGGCATAAACTGAAAAGGGACAGTTGTCCACTCTGGAAAATACTAACTTTGAGATTTACARTCATTGAAAGGTGCTGCAAATCCAGGGGCGCGTCTCAGCTTTACTATTGCAGTCTCAGCTGGTCCAGAGCCTTTAAGGGGAAAAAAAATAAAATCAAACACTCCCAAACTTATATAACTTTTGTTGGCTCAATAATTGCTAACTATTTTTTTGGCCCAGAGCAGTCACTATTCATAATGGAGCAACTGGCTGGTTACTATGAGTTTTCTTTTTTTTTGGTTTTCTTTTCCTAATCAGAAAAGTGTTTGCATGGCAAGTGTCATGTGTAAGAGATGCCAGCCTAAGAGAGTAAAGAGAAGGTGTACCTATGCAATTCTTCACTGAAGTGAACTATCTAAGAATGGCTTTTTTCCAGTTTATTTTTGTCCAAGGTATAATAGTGTCACACAATTTGGTGGCTGTAACCAGTGGGAGTAAAGTCTTCTACTTCCACCATCACTATAGATGGTTTCTTTCTCCCCTCAACTTATGAGCTGCTTCCCATGGCTTACGAACAAAAACAAAAAGAGCAGAAAAGCATCACTCAGAATGCATAATTGCATTTAGAGAATCAAAAAGTATAATTAATTTACAGAGGGAGTGTAGTAAAGTTTGGCAGAGGATGATCTTAATGTCCCCCATTCTGRTTTCTTAGCTTCAGAAGTGGATCTCCAAAGATTACACCCAAATCAGTGGCTGTTCACTGGATTGCTGTTTGTGTATTAATGTCAAAAAAGCAAAGTTAAATAAGTGAATTCCATATTTGACTACTTGAATTCCTTATTTGCTCCATTTTCTGATTTATCAATGAGATACTTATAATTTAAAACAACATGTATTTTCTGGAATGTTGCAATTAGTTTTCCTTTATTGACTTGGTTAGACCAGGAGAAACTGGAGCTTGGGGTTCAGATTGGGAAACAACGATGGTGTCTGTCCAGCTCAGGTGAATCCCTTTTCAGAAGAAAATCTCCTGCTCTACTTAACTTAAAAGAAAACTTCAAGCTATTTAAAAAAGCTTGTTTTTCAAATTATCAAAAGATACTTTGCTGTACTGTTTCTTATTTCACGGAGCCATGTTGTAGCAATAACAGGATTTTGTCAATTTTTTTTTTTTAATACATTACTTTTGTGAATAATATGCAACTGTTTGGGGAAAAAGTTAAGAACAAATATTCACAAGTTTTTTTACTAAAGCCATAAAAAATAATGTAGTTTCTGCATTTCATTTAAAGTTATTGTGTAAATTGAAACACTCTGGGGAATTCCTATTTATAATACCTTAAATGCTTATTAGTCATCCTTCTACAAAACACTGGGGTGGAGGCCAGGTAGTTTCAATATTTTCCATATTTAAATAGTGCCATGAGGGTTCAAGGCTGAGATCTTAATTTATGGAACTTTGTGGAGAAAGGCAMTTTTCCAAAATATGAATATAAATCCCAATTTAAGAACTGGCAACTCAGGAACACTTGCTRTATTAATAATACACAAAGCACAGTAATCTGAGAAAAAAATGTAATAGGCTTTAAATTACCAATTCTTGTCAAGGCAGTGTAAGCTTTATACTAAGACAAAACTAGAACTCTTATATTTTAGATAGTGAATATCAATTTACATAGTTTTACTTGATTCTGTCTTTGAAAAGTAATATTACTTGTTTGGCATAAGATTGGTGTCTATGTAGTCTTTTGATTTCAAGATTTTACTATTGGAAAGCAGCTATTTAATATTCAATTAAACAGGATTATYTTGGGAATATGAATTATAGACTGTGGGGTCAAGAGCAAGAGAATGTGAATCTGAACTTTGCTTCTGGAGTTAAAATTCAGGAAGAAAATGGAATCAGGAGTTTTGATACAAAGCATTAATACCTCAATAGTTTTTAAAACTGAAAATGCAGTATTTARTTCTTGGATGGACTTTGCCTGTTATGTTAAAGCAATTTAGCCCCATGCACCATGCTCTATATTGTCACTTGATGCATCCTTATTACTTCTCCAGGTATTAAAGCAGTGCGATATGTTTTCATTTCATTAATCTTCTCTCAGGGGGCAGTGATGAGTTCATCCAACTCTCTATTCTCAAGACTGAAAATTCTTTTCAATTAAAAAATCATCTCTACAGATGGTACCAGCATTAGCAGCAGCACATTCTGTCTACAACAACAAATATTGAGATATTTCAGGAATTACCCTATAAATCACTAGATATGGAATGATCTACTGGATTTAAAAAAAAAAAAAAAAGGGGGAAAAAAAAGGACTACTAAAAGTTAAGATGATGGGAGCCTGGGCCATATGGTTTATTGTCTTTTCGATGTATCAGTTTCATCACTGTGTCTGGAGAATTTAATTGCATGTTAAGGTGAAACATAGTGAAAAATTTAACAAAGCTATTAACTATAAATATGTTATCCAAAACATTAGRATCACAAAGGTGATAATAGAAATGGTTTAAAGTCAGGGAAAATTCTCTGTTAAAGGGGATTAAAGAGCCCATTTATTGAATAGGATGGATTTCTTCCAACCCCCTATGTGCAGAAAGCATGCAATGCGTGAATAATTCATCCAGAAATTCTATCGTGAAGTTGTATCAGTTTCCACAGTAAAACCTGGCTGTGGAGGAGGAAAATACATCAACATCTGTGACAGGCCCTATGAAGAGACAGTTGCAAAGCCTTTCAGGCACCAGGAGCAAACCAAAATATAATAAATTCACCAAGTGTCAAATTTGTGTCGGCTGAGTAATGACACCATATGTCTGGGTTGCCGTGTCACTGCAGGCTGCCCCACAAAAGCAGMCCCCGTGCCTCCCTTCTCACAAACCCCCTCCCCAACCCCCCCACGGCTTTATAAAGTGTGCACCGGCAGGGGAAGTGCTTCAGCTACCGTTTTCCACCCAGAAGATGGATAAGGATCCACTTGATAAATATGGTCTTGGCCACTCTTTCAAAGCAGAGCTCCACCACGTCTCCATCCCCGCCCCAAGCCAGGTGAAACGGTCACCTCAGCCCAACGCCAGCTCTCTAATTTATTGTCTGATGAAACAGAGGCATCCAATCCCACAAGGATGGTTAGCATTCCAGAAGAGGCAGGCTTCTCTCAGCCCGAGGGGCATGAAACAAAGCTTAAAACCTGCAGTCAGAGCCGCTGACTGGGCTGGTGGCAAAGCATCCACGCCCTGCAGGAGAGGCTCTTTCTTGGATGTAGTCATCATCCCTGCAGTGAATAAAGGCAATAAATTCTGGTCTGGTCCTTGTGGCCCAGAAAAAGGTGCTGACTGCACTGCTCCTACTGTCTGATCCCTGCTGGCAGCTGCTAGACAAATAAAACAGGGGAAGGGAAAGGTGCAGGGGGTGGAGGGAACAGCAAGTTTTATGTGTTAAATTGGGTTTGCTTCACACTGAAAAAAGGGGRCAAAGAGAGAGATCTCGGTGCTTCCCTAAACTGGGCTGACAGGTGAGATCACTCCAGATGACATATTTTACTCAAATCCCTGGAAAAGCACCTGAGTTTCCCTCCATGTCCTGCTTAAAACCTCAGTTCTATTAACTGCTCACAAGCTGCCAATTTGCATTTTGTTTTAGAAAGCTCTAGTTTTGCCATAAAGAATCTCCTCACTTCTAATGTTGTGATTGCTGCTCCTTTTCCCTCAACCAGCTTTCACTCACTGGTACCTTTTGTGAGTTCGTTTTTCACAGAATTCATTTTAAKAGCTGAAAGTAAACATTTTTGTGAGTATCATGGAATGATCCACAGAAAATAAAGAGCTGGGTTTTGTGGAACAGCTAGCATATAACACAGACTGATGAGAGAGATAATTATGAGCKCTTATGAGAGATCAAGAAGTCTTATTTTCCCTTGTAAAGCAGAAGAATACAAAATAAACAAAATGTGAGGTCAATTAGAATCAATCTTTTAAAATATCATCAAAGTCAAAGAAATGTGAACTTATGCAGTTGTGAAAAAAAGGCAACAGGAAATTTTGCTGCCCAGCAAAATTCTATATTTTTGACATTGTTCAGTGAAAATAATCAATAAATCCCTAAATACATTTGCTCCAGAGAAAGGGAAACAAAGCCAGTAGGAAAAAGCAAAAAATACATGCCTGGCAGAACAAGTGAACTCCACTGTGGGTCGTTCAGTTATAGACATCTATCTGTCATCATTGCTTTTATGAACACTGGAATCAATGACAAGTCTGTCAATAAAAGGAGGGGAAAATGAAACCACATCTTTAAAATAGAGGAGAAATATATCTTATATGTATATCTGCAATTGTATATGTATATCTGCAGGTTGTCAAGCTAACATGCACATGGAAAATGGAAAYCAGAATGTCCTCTAAGGAGGTCATTGAAGAGGGGAGGACAAAGAGTCATACCCGAATTCTTTTGGCTTGTGTTTTTTGCTTATTTAACAAAGACCTGAAGATGTCTGAAAAACTTTGGTTGCAAAAAAA